>NW_006408522.1:4741560-4743034 GCF_000296735.1 Chrysochloris asiatica
GTGGCCAGGAGCAGACTTGCAGAATGTGCCCTTTGGAGATGTAAATTATTATATATGCCTGAGTGGGTTTTTTTGTTTGTGTGTTTTTTAAAAAGCTAAAGTGGATAGAGAAAAATACTCTTAACTGATGGTACATGGAGGGGATTATAATCAATGTAATGAAACAAGGTGTATGATTTGTTGAATGTAAAACTGATGATAAACCCTGTAAACTTTCACTCAATCCACAATAAAATCCTTAAAAAAAAAAAAGCAAGTACTTAATGCAGAGAGAAGAGAAGAGGGCAAACAGGAACATTCGTAACATATCATTGTGCTTAAAACTATTCACTAACTTCCTGTTGTGCTTAGAATAAAATCTGAACTACTCATAATGGCCTACAAAGTCCTACATCTGGCTTCTCAGTACTTTCCAACCTCATCTACACATCATTCTTCCATTCCTTACTATGCTCCTGCCACAAAGGCCCTCTGATACTTCCTAGACCACTGCCTATCCCACTCTTGGAAATTGTTTTCCTTCTCTTTCCAGCATTCCCAGCCCCACTCTTTACATAAGGGCTTCTTCTCAGTGTTTGGGTCTTAGTTACAATTTCATTTGAACACTCTAGCTAAACTAGCTCCCATCTTATCTATGATGTACTTTTCACAATCAATAATTACCTTTTTATCCTTTTAAATGCAATGTTGGCGGTTCAAGCTCACCAGCTGCTCCTTAGAAACCCTACACAGGGTCGCTATGGGTCAGAACCAACTTGATGGCACTTCACAACAATCCTTATTCTAGCAGAATAAGATAACCTAATATGCCCTATTTACTGACTTATCTCAATGCTTAAATCTGTGCTTGGGATACAGTAGAAAATAAAGATTTTGGATAACCATGAATTAGCTGTATAAAATAAAAATAGATTTAGTTACAGGTCTAAAAATGCAGCTATATCATACTGCAAAGGCTCAACCTTTAGCCAAATAATAGGCCTATAAGGTGAATAATAACATCAGGGAGGTACAGCACTCATTAGAACAACTGACCAGATCACATGAGAAAAACAATGAAGCATTAGCCAGGGAGTCCTATTGTGGCCCTGTAGGATAAGCACTAGACAGCAAAGTCGGTTTGAACTAAAAGATTGGTGGTTCAAACTCACCAATTGCTCCTCAGAAACCCTACACAGGGTTGCTATGAGTCAGAACTGACTCAGTGGCACTTAATAACAACATGTTCAGAAGACAGGAAATAATAGGAAAGAAGGATAAATGGAAATAAACATAGAGAAGGAGGATGAATGTTATATTGTGGGGATTGCAATAAATGACACAAAATAAAATGTGCATGGACTGTTGAATAGAAAATCAATTTGTTCTGTAAACTTTCACTCAAATCACAATAAAAAGGTTTATTATTTTTTGTTGTTGTTTTTGTCAGGTGCCATCAAGTCGGAACCGACTCATAGAGACCCCATGCACAGCA
>NW_006408522.1:4744259-4746074 GCF_000296735.1 Chrysochloris asiatica
TGTCTTCCAAATTTCTTGGCAGAGATGAGTGAGTGCCTCCTGTGCCGCCTCACTTTCTTGAAAGATTTAATTTTTTATTCCATCAATTCCTGGTGCCTTGTTCTTTGCCAATTCTTTCAATGCAGCCATAAATATGGGGTATACACCACTTTTTCAAACTTTTCTTCCAGGCTTGCTTTTAATAAGTTCAAACCACTTAAAGACAAAATATAGACTCAGAAACACGTAGCTGACATATAAATAGATTTAAAATATCAAGAGACAGGAAATTACATGTTAAATAATTATTAATTTGAAGATATTTCCCCATCCAAGTCTGAGAATTTAAGAGTCAATCAGAACTTTTATTTTACCTTATAAAATAAGGTAAAATACTTAACAGTGCGACGGCTCCAAATGATAAGCACTGGACTGTGAACCACAAGGTCCGTGGTTAGAGCCTAATAGCTGCTCCGCAGAAGAAAGATGAGGCTTTCTGCTCCCTCAAAGATTTAAAGCCTCAGAAACTCTATACAGGATTGCTATGAGTTGGAACAGACTTGAAGGAACGTAACAGCAGCAAGCATCAAGGCACCTAGTAGTCATTAAAGGCCATTACTACATATAGCAAAACACTCTGTCAAACTCAAATTGGCATCTGCTGTTGTTGTTAAGTGCTGTGGAGTCTGTTCTGATTCACAGCAATCCTGTATTAGGTTTCCGAGGAGTATCTGGTGGTTTAGAACCACCAACCTTGTGGTCAGCAGTCCAGTGCTTTATCCTACATCAGAATTCCAGAAATAAAAAGCTAAGTGGTAGTAGCAGGAATATTAGTCAATACAGACTTCTTTAATGTGGATTCATTAAAATTCATTAAAATCTATGACAAAATAAAATTATGAAACAAGAATTTATGAAATAAAGCTTTATCAACTTCATCCATTATTTCACTTCATCTATCCAATATTCTGACTAGAAAATATCTTCATTTCTTAATGCTTCCACTCTTCGTAAGATTTCAAGTACTTTTAATCACTATACATTGCTGCTGTGTGCTGTCAAGTCGGTCCGACTCATAGCGACCCTGTGTAGGGTTTCTAAGGCTGTAAATCTTTATAGGAGTAGAAAGTCTCATTCCCCCCACCCAAGTCACTATATTTAATACACACACACATACATATATATTTTTTCTACTTAAAAATAACTATTTTACTAATAAGAGTAATAATAATAATAAAACCTCAGAATAATGTCCAGGTGGGCTATAAGCCCTAATGTGAAAACCAAAAGTTTTAAATATTAAAAGAAAATTTACTAGAATATCTCACGAAAATTTCTGACTTCATGGTGGGAAAATACTTAAAGCTTAAATAAGCCAGAAAGAGCACAAAACACATAATAAGATCAATATATTTTATTACATAAAAATTTAGAATGTCTATCAGTCAGAGGATTACCACTAAGGACAAAACACATATTAGAATAAATCCAAGAAGCTGGATTATATGAAGAATGTGGTTTCAGGATTGAAGAAAGGCTCATTAACAACCTGCAATGCGCAGATGATATAACCTTGCTTACTGAAAGCAAAGAGGACTTAAAATACTTACTGTGAAGATCAAAGAGCACAGCCTTTAGTATGGGTTGCATCTCAATGTAAAGAAAACAAAAGTCTTCACCACAGGACCAATAAGTAACATTTAGGATAAACAGAGAAAAGATTGAAGTTGTCAAAGACTTCATTTTGCTCAGAGCATCCATTAACAACACTGAAAGCAGTAGTCAAGGAATCAAACAGCGTAGATTAGACAAATCTGCTGCACAAGACCTCTTTAA
>NW_006408522.1:4746554-4750020 GCF_000296735.1 Chrysochloris asiatica
AAGGGCTAACACACAGAATAAAGAACTATAAATCAATTTTAAAAAGACCATTAATTCAATAGGAAAATAGGCCAAAGATATGAGTAAGTATTTTATAGAAAGGAAGCCAAGTCTTTAAAAAAAAAAAAAAAAGTAGAAAACCTCCAAAATGACATGCAGCCTCTCTTTAGAAATCATGGGACTGCACTGTATTCTACCCAATGAGGGAAGCACAATTTATTTACTCTTTCTCCTACTGCTAGATAATCAAGTCAGTTTAATATTCATTACTAATAACATTATGCAGAATAATTTATTCATTTTGAGTATTTCTAATTATATTTCCTTAAATTCGATTTATAGAAATAATATTCTAGCAATGATATTAATATTAATAAGCATATGAACACTTCCATGGTTTGTGAGAAATGCTGTCAAATTATCCCACGGAAAGCTTAAACCAGTTGCGCTGCCACCAGTAGAGCACAGGAGGTGCTTGGTTTACTACCTCACCCAGTAGTCCTTCTAAAATCTTTAACAATTCGATAGGCAATATCTCAACCATTTAATATGTATTTATTGGATTACTGGTATGGTGGCCAACTACTGTTTCTTGTCTGTGATTGGGGGTGTTCCCAGAAGACAAGTATTATACTGCTAAAACAGAAAAAGTCCTGGTCTAATTAACTACTACTAAGATAAAACATCTTTTTTTCAGCAGTCATTTGTATTTTTTCTTTTACTTGTAGTAGTTTTTGCTCTTCTTTTTCCTATTAATAAAAAGTTTTTATCATTTCCTTAACATTATTATAGAAACACTTTTCCACATTTTTTTCCATGGTCATCACATTCAGAAGGTTTGGGGTACTACACTTCCTTTTTTCTTTCCTAACTTTCTTTTGTGATTTGAGTGAAAACGTACAGAGCAAATTATTTTTCCATTCAACAATGCATAAACCTATTGTTTTGTGGCACTGATGTGGTGACACTGATCCCCACAATGCAACAGCACTCTTCCCACTTCCTCCCTGTGTTTACTGTTCCTATTTCATCCTTGTTTCCTATTCATTCCTGCCTTCTGAGCTTCAATGATGTTGTTAAGTACTATAAAATAAGTTCTGACTAGTGACGCTGTATACGGTTTCCGAGGAGTAGCTGGTGGGTTTGAACTGTTGACCTTACAGTTAGTAGTCCAGTGTGTATCCTACAGTATCACACCAGGACTCCTGAACTTTATCCCTGGGCAAACACTACCTTTTGATTATCAACTATGGTTGATAGTTCTAAGGAGTGCTTACTTCCCTGATGTTATTGTTCATCTTACTGGCCTGTCTATTGCTTGGCTGAAAGTTGAGTCACTGGGGTGAGGTCAGTTCCAGACCTGAAGCGTGACTAAGAGCCATAGCCCTAGGGGTTCTACCAATCTTCATAAGACCAGTAAGTCTGGTCTTTTTCAATGAGTTTGACAGTTGTTCCAAAACATTTCCCTACTCTATCTGCTATTGTGGTACATTTCAGAGCAGAAAGCAGTGGCAATCAGGCACCATGTAGTTCTTCTGGCCTCAGGGGCATAGAGACTGAGGTTTGCAGATCCTTTAGTCCTTTGGCCTAATTGTTTCCCTGTTTATTTGCTTTTCTTTACTCTTATTCATTCTAGATGGGGAGATACCAATAGTTGCATTTTAGTATATGTCTATTTTAGTCTAATTAACTAGCTCCTTCTTTTGAGATATTTAGTTTGTCAAATTGTCATAATCATAAATAGTTCTGCCCACCTCATAGGGCTGTTTAATAAGAGTCAAAAGTGATACTAAAAACCAGCGCAAATTGCTACAATTTGATGAATGAGACTTCTGCCTATGAATGCAATGACTCAAAATTCCAACTAGAATGGAAGGATTTTTCATAGCAAGGAACAACCTTGTTACCTCAGTGTAGTGGGCTGATGGTGGTGGTGGTGGTGATGTGCTGTGGAGTTGGTTCAGACTCACAGCAATTCTGTTAAGGATGAGAAATTTAAACACTGGCTATCAAAAATGTAGGGGATACAAAGGCATGAAGGGGCTGATTTACAAGCTTTCATGAGTGAGCTTAGTTGCAGATTAAGGGGTGTAAGGTAGAATCCCCACTGAATAGTTTCCCTCTTTCCCAGATGAATCTGGTGAAAGGAGATGTGGGACGAGACAGTGATAGGATTTTAGGACTCAATTGTGAATAATTGTTAGCAGGATTAATTGTGATTATCACACTGTTATTGTAGAAGATGTGTAACTAAAAGGAGGGAAGAGGTAATCTTTCATTTCAGGAACAGACAATCCCAGGACCATCAAGACAGAAGAGCATGTGTGGCGAGTGAGATCCCTAACTAGAAAAGCAGTGACCATCAAGATGCTGTGTGCCTGTGGACAGGAGGCTGTGTGCCTGTGGGCACTGTGTGCCTGTGTGACGGGCAGAATGTGCCCTTTGGACATTTAAATAAATATATGTATTTATTGTTTTGTATGTATACATCAAATATTTTTGCCTTGTTCCTTTGTGAAATATAAGATGTAAATGGGGAGCCAAAGGGAGGAAGTGGGATGAATGTTGTTACAGGGAGAGATCTGTCATCACTGAGATGAAACAAGCTGTATGGTTTGCTGAATGTATAGTTGATGATCTTGTTTGTAAACCTTCACCCAATTCACAACAAAAAGTTAAAAAAAGCGTCAAAAGAGAGAAAGTGAAAAAGTTCTAAAAGCTAAATTAAGATGATGATGGTGGTGGTAGATGCTGGCCCAAACAGGTCAAACAGGCGCACTCCTAAAAGCTAGAATTGTGCCATTTTTGTTTTTAATTTTTTTAGTATAAGCATACAACAAACGCTGAAATTGATGTACTGGTATCCTTCCTTAAATATTTTCCCTCATATACAATACTGTTGTTGTTAAGTGCTGTGGAGTTGGTTCCAACCCATAGTTTCTAGGACTCATAGGGTTTCAATGAGTAGCTGGTGAGTTTCAACCACCAATCTTATGGTTCAAATGGACCTTACAGTCAAATGCTTATTGTACAGTACAGCACCACATCTCAATATCATTGCTAAACAAAGATGGTCTTATAAACTGACTTAATCATGCTGCTAAGAAATTTACTATACAAAAAGCAGTATGTTACAATTATTATTTTTTCTCATGCGGTTTTTGAAAAATTGCGATTCTACACTAATTTGTACTTCCTCTTCTCCATGTAGCCAGAAAAGGCTTCATTCTATAAGCACTCACCTTGGCCAAATCAAAAGGTGTTTTGACCTCTGTGGTTGTATCAAGTTCAGCAAATGCAGGAATTTCCTGTCTGTTTCTCCCTTTCCGTCTACTTCTCTTTATCTGGTCTCCTGATTTCTGTCCATCTGAAACTTCTGTAAAGAAGAAGAAGAAAAAAAATTAAATTGTTGTTAAGTGCCGTCGAGTTGGTTCTGACCCATAGCGACCCTGCAAGGAGTGGCTGG
>NW_006408522.1:4750417-4752586 GCF_000296735.1 Chrysochloris asiatica
ATATATACACACACATACATATATACACACACATATAAACACATACATATTCAGACTGATAATAGCATAATTAATTGTAAAACTTTAAATAGCTAATAAAGAAAAGGCAATGCTTAACTGTTTTGAACCAATATATCAAATCAGACAGATTTTTAAACTATCTTTCTCTCTCCAACCATAATTAAATTTAAGCCATAATTTTCAAGATTATATGTAATTATTTTAAAAACTTAAAAAAAAATAACTATTGATAGGATTAAGAAAGTGAATTACAATCTGATACATACTGCATATGACCTAGAGTTAGATAGTTTAATGTTTATCTTTTGTACTGTTTAACTTACCCTTTAAATGTTATTCATACTATAATTATCAACATTTTACTTTTGTCCAGGTATAAACATAGCTGAAGAATGTGGTTTTTAATCCATATATATAAAATTTTCAAATCATTCTGAGGTCACATTTTGTGTCTAGTAACAGGTATTCTTGTGATGTTTTTCTAAATTGAGGAAGCCTAAACTACAGCAATAGTTATTACAGATTGTATAGAGAGGAATTTTAACAAGCACAGGTAAATTAGCTATGAGGAATTGCTGGATAACAGAAAATACAAGTTCTTATAAATTTGATATTGAAATAAGTAATATTTCAATCTTACTTACCATCTTTTTTGAAGCACTGCTGTAAAGGGTCAGAAATTGACTCCTGATCATTATTTTGCCATTTGATTATAAGATCTTCAATGAATTGACCTTTTTTGCCCTCATTTCCCTGGAGGAGGTCAGTAACATATTCTCGTATCTCCTCAGCACTCTCAATCGACAAAACATACCTCAAAAGGAAAAGATAGAAGCTGCTGAAACAAGGCTAGCTTACATTATGTTTTTCAGTTATTATAACAGAGACTAAGGTAGTACAAACCATTAATCCATTAGCATGTTTACATTGAGTTGACTACTATTCTGGATCCTAGGGACAAAAATTTAACTAGGACAATGAGCCTGACCTTAAGTAGCATATAATATTGTCTTCATGGAGTCCTGGTGTGGCACTGTAACATAAGTACTAGATTGAAAAATTGTTTGAACCACAAGGTCAGTGGTTCAAATTCACCAATCACACCTTGGAAACACTATATACAGGGTTGCTATGAGTCAGAACCATCTTAATGGCACTTAACAACAACAATATAACCTTCATACATGTTTAGCCATTAAACTATTTCTCTATATTTCTAGAATCAAATAGGTGTTGTGACAATAACTAGTGGAGCTGCCCCAAACATAGGAATGTTTCCTATAATTATAATTCTACAATCATTATATTTTCTTATAAAATATATTAATTACTTAAATGCTATATTGTAAAATCTAAAATTTCTCTATGTTCTGATAATGACAATGACTACATACTATAATCCAACCAGTTATGAATCTGTATTTTAAAAAATATAAATCAAAATTAGCAACAGATTTTAAGGAAATGTTACAGAAGGAGCCTTAAAGTGAAATGAAAGTATAAGATAGTGCAACTATTTTAGAAATCCACCATATATTTCAAGTGTCTTAAAAACTATCCCACAAATAGGAACCACAAAGAAGTGGGATAACTGTTGTTGCATGGAAGGAATTGCAATCACTGAGATGATTTGTTGAATGTAAAACTGATGATCTTTTCTGTAATCCTTCACTCAATGCACAACAAAAAGTTAAAAAAAAAAAAATCCCAGAATTCTAATTCCAGGATCCTACATGAAATGACACAGAAAACTTTGTCTTAAGTAAAGAACTTAACTTCATCATTATTTGAATTCATGAAAACTATTTAAAACATCTATTGCTAGGGGAAAGTTAGGTTTTTACATTAATTTACCTGTGAAAATGCACACATAATAATGTTAAATAAAACAATAGGGTAGCTATGTAGCATATGGTTCCAACTGTTATGAAAAGAATGTACATATACATATAAGTCTATGAAGAAAACGGCTAGAAAGTTATATACTAAATTATTACCACTGAAAGGTAGGTTTATTTCTTTATATTTTTTCTTACAACGAATTTATTTTTAAATATATTACATTGTAATATACATATGGAAAAAGAAACAAAAAACATGAAGATTGCTAAAATGGTAAATGTTTTGCTACCTAAATTAGCACAATTT
>NW_006408522.1:4753040-4755955 GCF_000296735.1 Chrysochloris asiatica
GTTGGTTGATGATGGATGGAGGGGACTGTAACCATGGCAATGAAACGATACACGATAGGATGAATGTAAAGCTAATGTTCTCCCATGAAAACTATCACATAATTCACAATAAAACATTTAAAAGAAAAAGAAAAGAAACCATTACTGAGTAAAGAACTCAGACATATGGGTGATTCAAAAATTATCTGCACTCTGACTGCAATTTACATTAATCAACTTTCAGAAAAGACAAATGTATCACTTTTTGACATAATTTCTTTGCTTATCAATACATTTTGTACATCTGGCAACAAGCTTTGTATTCCGTTATTTTAAAAAATGGTTTAGGCTGAGCTGTGAGCCACGAATGCATCACTGTCTTCACTTCTTCATCAGAGGTGAATCTTCATCTTCAAAGGGCTGCTTTCAGGGGACCAAACAAGTGAAAGTGTGATGGAGCAAGATCAGGACTATAAGGAGGATGCTTTAACACCTCAAAACCGAGTTTTTGCAGAGTCAACAGTGTGAGCAGAAGTGTGTGAACAAGCATTGTCAAGCAAGATCACACCTTTGGATAGCAGTCCTCTGTATTGAATCCAGAGTTTAGGCTTCAGCTCTTCAGCGAGCATCTCATTGTAATGAGCACTGTTGATTGTTGAAGCTTTTTCCTGATAGTGTTCCAGTACTGGCCTTTGAGAATCCCAGAAAACTGTAATTTTCCAGCTGATGGCTGACTTTTAAACTTTTTCTTGGTCAGTGATTGAACATGTTTCCATTCCATGCACTGCCGTTTACACTCAGGCTGATAGTGATGAATCCATGTTTCATTGCCAGTAACAATTTTTTTTTTTTTTTAACTTTGACCCGCCCGCTTTCAAGTATCAATCCAAGTTTGTTTACAGATGTCCAAATGCTTCTGCTATGCTCCTCTGTGAATTGTTTTGGTCCCCATCTTGCACGAGCTTTTTGAAACTGCCTATGAAATATGAATTATTTCATAGGCAGAGGCATGGCTGATTTGCAAATGATTTGCCACATAATCCACTGTCACTCATCTATTCAACAGAATCATTTCACATGCACGCTTAATGTTGTCATCAGCCATGGATGTGGCTGGTCACTTTAATGTAACTGGAATATAGATAATTTATGACTCATGGTTACATAAACAAAACAGTTATATCAAAATGCAATAAAGGAAACCCTGAGGAAATATTTAAATATTTATAATAATAGAAAGAAAAACAAAAAAGGAAGGAAGAGAGAAAGAAAATGGAAGAGAAAGGTAGAAAAGAAGTGACAGAAAAAGAAAGGAGGGAGGGAAGAAGGGAGAAAGAAAATGAGGAAAGAGAGAAAGAAAGAAGGAAGGAAGAAACACCCACTGTGTACGGCTTGGTCAAACACTTTAAAAACCCCCTTTAAAAAATCTCCCAGCATTTGAAAAAAAAAAAGAGAGAGAGGCAGAGAAAATACTCATGAAAATGGTGTACGGTAATTTGAGTTTCTTAGGAAGGAGGAGAGGCTGACTACTTCTGCATATTTAGCCACCAAAAACTTGATGAATAGCAGTGGAACATTGTCAGATACAGTGCCAAAAGATGAAAACATTATTAATAGCATCAGAATACTGTCAGATACAGTGCCAGAGATAAGCCCTTCAGGATGGAAGGCACTCAAAATGTAACTGGGGAAGAGCTGCCTACTCACAGAAGTGCAGGCCTTGATGGCAAGAATGGAGTAAAGCTTTTAGGAGCTACATTTGCTGATGGGGTACAATTCAAAATGAGGAGAAACAGATGCAAATATCCATTAATAATTGGAATATGGAATGCATGAAATATGGAGCTAGGAAAATTGTAAGATGCCAAAAATGAAATAGAATGCATAAAGAGCTGAGGCATTGGTGAGTTGAAATGGACTAGCATTGGCCATTTTGAATCTGAAAATCATAAGGTTTAATATGCAGGAAATGACGAATTCAAGAGAAATGGCGAAGCATTCATCACCAAAAAGAATATTTCAGGATTTATCTTGAAGTACAACGCTGTCTGTAATAGTGTAATATCCACAGGCCTACAAGGAAGATCAGTTAATACCACTGTTATTAAAATTTACACATCTATCACTAAAGCCAGTGATGATGAAATTTAAAAATTCTACCAACTTTTTCAGTCTGAAATTGATCAAACATGCAATCAAGACGTATTGATAATTACTGCTAATTGGAATGCAAAGGTTTGAAACAAAGAAGGATCAAAATTGGAAAATATAGCCTTGTTGATAGAAATTACACTGGATATTGTATGACAGAATTTTGCAAGGCACTGTACAATAAGCACTGGACTGCTAACCACAAGGTTGGCAGTTCAAACCCACCATGCACTCCTTGGAAACGCTATACAGGGTTTTTATGAGTTGGAACCTACTTGACTGCACTTAAAAACAACAATGACTTATTCACTAAAAATACCTTTTTAAAACAATATAAAAGGTAAATTATACACATGGACCTCACCAGACAGAATACACATGAATTAAACTGACTACATTTGTGGGGAGAGACTGTGATGAAGCTCAGTATCATCAGACAAAACAAGGCCAGGGACAGACTATGGAACAGACCATCAATTGCTCATATGCAATTTCAGGCTGAAACTGATAAAAATTGAAGCAAGACCACAAGCGTCAAAATTTGACCTGGAACATGTTGTTCTTGTTAAGTGCCATTGAGTCGGTTCTGACCCTTAACAACGCTGAATAGGGTTTCCTAAGAGCTGCTGGTGAGCTTGAATCACCGACATTGAGGTCCGAATGACCTTGCAGTACAGCACATTAACCCACAGTGCCATATCAGGACTCCAGATCTTAAACATATCCTACCTGAATTTACAAACTATCTCAAGAATAGATTTGATACATTAAACACTAATTACTGA
>NW_006408522.1:4759811-4769952 GCF_000296735.1 Chrysochloris asiatica
ATGATGTCCCAGGACAAGAAACAATTTTAGCTTACATGAAGAAATGAGAGAATGGCTCAAACAAATGACCAAGATACAGAGAAGAAAATGTTTCTGAGATCAGAAGACGGAGCCACAACCAGGCTGATACAGGGATACAGCGCTAAATACCATGGAGTGGCATCAGGAAAAAGAGGTGTGACGGATTTTTTTTTTTCACTTTTCTTTCCTCCTCTACCCTGTTGCACACTCACTGCCCAGCCTGTACACCTTCAGGCTGGTAGGCAAGCACCCCCAAAAGGGTCCAGCGTTGCACCCACAGTTTTCCCACGGCATAAGGAGGAGGCTCCTGGGAGCCCCATTGGTCCCACAGCCTGATCCTTTGATGGCTTCTTATGACATCTGACTCTGGGACTCAGCCCTAAAGTTGACTTGAGCAGGGCCCTTTATACCTGCTTTACCTAGCAAGACAAAGCAGGTCTGGCCAGACAGCCAAACCGTATGTGAACCTTGTAAAACCCAACATAAAAGGCTAGAGCCAACACCAACTATTATATACAAGGACGCAGCTATTTTGAGACTTACACTGTGCAAACGCATATACCTAACTAACCTTCAAAGATAAAATATATTGGACAATCTTTGTTCCATTCATTTCTCAATATCTATCTGTGCACCTCCACGACAGTGACTAGAGGAGGGGCCCTGAGCGAGTGGACACCCCCAACCACCACTGGAGGTTTCTACGGTGCACGCACACTGACCTGCACAACAAAGGCTACTGGACAGTCAGCTATGGTTTTATTTTTGTTCTTGAGTGGTGGTTTTTGTCTCTGCTATTATATTGTTTGTTTTTGGTACTTTTGGTCTCACTTTTTTTCACGGGGTGGGAGCTTTCTCCCTATATTTTACTCAAGAAGAGACAGCAATCATGCCCATATAGCCAAGCTACAAGCATACTCCATAATAACCCACCATCTGGACAGAAGCCAATACCAGCTGCTAGGCATTACACATGAAAAGGGAAGCCTATCTCCAAATCACATCCACCAGGAGATACTCAGTAAGCTTAATAACACAACCACATACATTCATTTAATCATTAAAAATGCACCTAAATACTGAAAATGTCCAAGAAAAACAACAACAAAAGATTTCAGCACATGTCCCAAAGCAGAAAAGAGTAACTGAGATAAATGAGTTGGAGGCAGACATAGACTCCCCACTAGAACAAGAGCAGGCTTTGGCTCTGCCTGAGAAGGAATTCAGAAGAATGATATAAAGACAAATTCAAATGCTCCATAGAGGGGTGGAGGAAAATAACGAAGAAGTCAGGAAAGTGCTCCAGGAGTAATCAAACAATATAGCATTGGAAACAATTCAAAACCTGCAAAAAGAGGTCCAGATGATTAATAGTAAAATATCAGAAATGGACAAAACACTGAAAGGGCAAAGGAGTAGAACTGAAGAGATGGAAGCCAGAAAATGTTTCTGAGGAAGAAAAGGCAATGGAACTAACTGAAAAAGAATGATATTTAAGTGCCTTCAAAGGATATACAGAAAAAAACTTTGGAAGAATTCAGGAAAACACTACAAAGAACTAACAGACAAAAAGAAATGTAAATTTTGAAAAAAATACAAAACCTGCAATTAGAAATCCAGAAGATCAATACTAAGATTTCAGAAATGGACAATACAGTAAAAGGATAAAGGAGTAGATTTGAAGCAATGGAAGCCTGAATTAGCTTGAAGATAAATCTTTCAATACTAGTATGCTAGAAGAAAATCAGAAAAGAATCCAAAGAAAGCACTAGAGTTATTATGTGAGATATCATAAAGAGGAACAACTTACAGGTAATTGGAATTATAGAACAGGAAGAGAAAATAAAAAGTACAGGGGAGATTGTCAGAGTTGTTGGAAGAAAACTTCGCTCACATTACGAAAGATGAGAAGATAAGCATATGAGAAGCTGAATGAACCCCAAACAGGAAAAATTACAAAAGAAAATCACTAAGACATATCATTCATTAAACTTTCCCAATTGAAACACAAGGAAAGAATCCTGAGAGCAGCTCAGGAAAAAAGAAAAGTTACCTACAAATGAGAATCAGTAAGACTAAGCTCTGACTTCTCAGCAGAAAAAGAAGGCAATGGGATGACATACACAAAACTCTGAAAGAAAAAAAAAAAATCCGTCAACCAGAACACCAAGCAAAGCTGTCTTTCAAATATGATGGTGAAATTAAGACATTTTCTGATAAACAGAAATTAAAAGAATTTTTAACGACCAGACCAACTTTACAAAAAATTCTAAAGGGTGTTCTTTGGACTGAGAACCAACAACCTGAGATTACCATAAATTACAACACCTTCCAGAACTCAATCCAAATATAGAACCACATAAAGTAAAACAAACCTACAAGCCTGAAAATAAGGAACCAGAGTTAGCAATTTAAAATGAAGCCAACAACAAAGAAGGAAAAAAAAAAAAGGGGGAGGGCATAGGGAAGACACAGAACTTGCAAATGGCAAGAAAGTCAAGTAGATTTCAAGATAAAACAGACATTTTAAATAGGGTAAAAAGTAATAAATTACAGGGTAATCTCAAGAAATTTAATGCACCTGCACATCAAAATAAAAAAGAGGAAAACTGAATGATTTGGTAAACATTAACAGAACAGAAATTAAAATGAAAAGAAACCCCACAAATAAAATGAACTCAGCACAGAAAATGATGTGGAATAAAGAAAAATGCAGCAACACCCAAAAACACATAGCAAAATGACCGTGATCAATTCATATCTATAGATAATTACACTGAATGTAAATGGATTAACTGTACCAGTCAAGAGACAGCAGAATGGAGAAGAAAACAGGATATTTGGATATACTGTCAACAATAAACACTTTAAAAAGATGGAGACAGCCTAAATGCTCATCAGCAAAACACTTCAACAAACTTTGGTACACACACAATGGACTGCTGTGCAAAGTTGAAGAATTATGATGAATCTGTGAAACACTTGATAACATGGATGAACCTGAAGGGCATTATACTGAGTGAAATTAGTCAAACGCAAAAGGACAAATATTTTATGAGACCAATGTTGTAAAAAGTTAAGAAATGGTTTCATTGACAAATGAAACAATCAAGGATGGTTAAGGGGGACGGAATTATTCATGGGCTAGAGGGTAAACACTTTAACATGGGTAACAGGGCAGGCAATATACAAATAGAGAGGAAAGATGAAGGTAGCAGGAGAAAGAGGGAGGAGTGCAAGAGTTAAAGTCAATAGAGATTAAGTACTGTTAACATTGGTACAAGGAAGGGATCACAATCATTGTAATGAAGCAAAGTATATGATTTGCTGAATGGAAAACTGCTGTTCTACTCTTTAAACCTTCACTCCATTCACAATAAAAGGATTGTTAAAAAAAATTTTTAAGTGGAGAAAATGTATCATCTCTTAACTTTCTCCTCATTAACAAGTTTATTTTCTCCTTCACAAACTCATCTAACCTTTTACAAAAGCCCTAGAATTGTAATTTAGTTTTCAACGTCAATGAACTACTTTCTGTTCCTTAATTCTCATTTTTGTAAAAGTTTTTTCCTCTGCCTGAACACTTTGCACTTTACGTACTCATCCTTTAGTTCTCAAGAGAAAAATCATCCTTTTGAGAACACCTTCAGAGTTTGTAAAATCTCAGAGAGAGGCCTTTATTCAGTATACCCACAACACTCACTCCACCCTAATACTGATCAAGAGAGTCCAATTATATTGATTATCTTTGTTACCCCAGTATCTGGCAACAACAAATATTTGCTAAACAAATTAGCTGAAAGCAGGTATTAAATTATGTTCACCACCTCCATTTCATAAAAATTTAAGCCTTAATGTTAAACATTGCTGGCTATTCTTTTAATAGACAATGAAACTAAGTCACAGAAAGGGAATTTTAATTGCCCAAGTTTCCAAAGCTGGCAAATTAAGAACAGTGAATACAGATCCTGGGCTCCAAGTCAGGAGCTATTTGTACTGTACCATGCTGCCCAATTTTAAATACTATTTGACACTACTCAGATGGGGCAAACGAAAATGTCCAGAGTAAGGAAAATCTGGATAGACCATTTGGTTATTATCCCTTTTCTCCAGAGAGAAAAAACTGGCGCCTGGGACAGTCTAATTGATAAGGATTTGGCATTTTCCTAGGAAAAAGGATTTCACTGGAGCCTAACAACCTACTCCAGAGGCTAAACTATAAAGCCAGAAGGATTTCACTGGAGCCTAACAACCTACTCCAGAAGCTAAACTATAAAGCCAGAAGGATTTCACTGGAGCCTAACAACCTACTCCAGAAGCTAAACTATAAAGCCAGAGGACAAAATTCGGCACCTATAGACAAACAGCTCTTTATATTACACTTCATATTCTATCAACTTTTCAGTCCTCCCGCTTCCCCGTTCGTTCTGCCAATGCACATTCCAAAGTTCCTTCCCGCCTCAGTCCCGAACGGGTCTCACTGTATAATCTCCTCGCTGACATTTAGGTCGAATGTTTTCCGTAACTGTTGGGTACACCATCGAACCAGCTGCTCCTGGGACGCCACCGCAGCCACCGCCATCTTCCTCAGCCGGAACCGGCTGGGCTGCAAAAGCCCCGCGTCCTGCGTGGGAATAGTTCCCTACACAACATTGGCCTCGCTCGCTAGGGTTCCGCCAGTAGGAACAGCCCAGCGTTGTCGTGCTATAGCCAACACCAAACCTGGCCACCTCTTTCTTTTTCCTTGTTTACACTTGTCCCCGAGCTCATCTGGGCGTGATTCTTCCATAGTCAGGTGCAGGACTCAAGTCTTGGTGTGGCTCTGTAGGATAAGCACAGTACTGCTAGTCACAAGGTTGGTGGTTCAAACCTACCAGCGATCCTGGTAAGTTTATATAGGGTCGCAATGAGTGGCACTTAAAACAACAGGACTCAATGAACACTATTGGGAACTCTGCAGGGAAATCAACTACCTATAATAACATTTTAGGAGAAAAGTACCCGAGGATCTGGGAAGCCGACTTTTTAATTGACATAATTTATTTAAAACAACACTTGGCAAAAGTAAGTACTATAAGTATTTGCCCTGGATGTTGTTATTATTAACATCCCCTGTAGTCTAATATTAGGATCCCTGTTGTTACAGTGCTTAAAGCGTTCAGGTTCTAATGAAAGGTGAGCAAATGGACCTCACCAGCTGCTCTACTATGCGGGAGAACAATGTGGCAGCCAGCTTCGGTAAAGATTGATAGCCTTTGATACTTCGTGGAGAGGTTTTACTCTGTCCCACAGGGTTGGCGCTGTTGGATCAGCACTAGATTGCGAACCACAAAGCCGACAGTTCAAACTCACCAGCTGCTCCTCCGAAACTCTACACAGGGTTGCTATGAGCCTTGAATCAGCTCTTAACAACAACAATAGGGTCTCTAAGAATGAGAATTGGCTTAATGGCGGTGGGTGGGCTTAACCTCTTTCCAGGAGGGCCAAGACAATTTAACAACCTCAAGCGTGAAAAAGCTTTAGTAACAGGTGCTGAGATTTCATTCTGAAATTGTTTCACGTGAGTCCTCGATAGTGATTATTAAGAAATGAAAACTGACCAGATTAAGAATCTCCTGCAACTCCATAACCCTTCTGAGACAGAAGGGTAATTTTAGCCAATTTTTTTTGTAGAGCATCTCTTTTGATTAATTTAATTGTCTGACTTTGCTTCACCTTCATAGGTGAAGAGTTCTTCAGCCCCATTAGGCTGAATGCTGTTTCCCCTTTTTATGCTAATGGAATAAATAATCAAATCATATAAACATATTGATTTAAATTGAATTCACATTATATTTGTTGTAAATTGGAAAATAACTTTCCATCTTAAAAAAAAAACACTATATTAATAATAGGTACAAATTTTTGCTTCTTCATGAAACTCTGCTACATTTTAAATACTGATTAATGTATTCAAATGGTTTAGTTCTATATCTATTCAAACCCCATAACTAGACTGTTAACTTCTTGAAGACAGAAACTGCCTTAAGTTGTTTTGCAACTCAACATTTAGCACAGAGATATATGATGATGAAATAACAACAAAACATTGTTAATAATTGTGATCTCCAGTCAAAATGCCATGTACAATTATTATCCAATTTTAAAACACAATTCTTCCAAATAATGCAAGCACAACGTTTAGCATGACTTAAAAATATATTTTGGAAAATAGGCAGAAATGTTTTACAAACCACAACTTTTCTTGAATGCCCTATCGCACTTAGCAACAACAAAGGAAAAGTAAATTATATGTATTTTACTAGTCATCAAACAAAAGATACTTTAGAATTCTTTCTATCAATTTACTTGGCAAGTGGACTGGGAGAAAAGACTAGTAGATTCTCTGGAAAGTTCCAGTCTTTGCAATGATCTGGGATATGAGTTCAAGCTAAGTAACTCAGACCAGTTTAACAACCGCTTTAAAGAGAAAAAGAAATCATTCACATTGAAGAACCCTTGTACATGGAAGTAGGATGTGAAAATCAAGAACAAAGGAATACCCCGGGGCTAGTTGATTTTTCTAATAGGAATTTAGCTGTGGTCTTAGAATCCAGGATTTAGTCCAAACTACAGATAATTTTCAAAAACGGTTCCTACTATTATAATGTAAATTTAACCTGCTGTCTAGGTCCTTTGTTTTTGTAATATAAAGTAGTTGTTGATTCCAGTTAAAGTACCAAGTAGCCTATTTTCTGAATATTCAAGCATAATTTATTGCAGAAAATCAATGCCCTACTTTTCAAGTAAGAATTGAACAGAGTGCATCCTGAGGCACTGGGATGGGTGTTATTAAGGGATGGTATTCAGAAAGTGCAAATTACTCCCCACGGGTGTTATGAGTAGTTAGAAAACAGACACAGGGATAGAACAGCTACCAGCTCCTATTCTAACTTATGTTCGTTGTGTGTCAGGGTGAAGGTCCATATCTTGGTTTATTCATAATTCAGCAGATTTTAAATGGTTCTGAAACGATGCAGTTGGTTCTTTTTATATGTGTATGTATATACAATTCAGTTAGTTTTTCTTCTAGTCTGTCATCATCCTAAAAACATCCAAAAGCCCTGTAAGTAGATTGTATTCGCTTTCTTTTCTCTCTTGTCACAGAACTGTTTTATCATGGATGCTCTAGAAACATCTACTGCTGGGACGTAAAAAAAAAAGTTATCTTTATTTTGATTTGTATCCAAAAACTGGCTAAATTTCAGGTTTTACTTTCAGGAGTCAACCATTATGGATTTGAACCTGAAATAACTTGATTAAACATAGAAATTCGCTGTCTTTGTTTGCTAGGTTTTCTTTTCTCAGCAGGCTCCTTTCCCGGGTTCAGAACATTTACACCCACACATTGAGCACCCCGGGAAAGCGTCCTGGTACCGCCTATCGGGGGGTGGCTACGAATCACAGGCCTCTGGGAGTGGATGGACAGGTTGGTGCAGCGTGGACTCCTGCTGCTGTCACCGCTGGTCACTCACGATTGGTCCGAGGAATGTGGCGTGGAACCAATGGGAGCAGCGACTCAGGGGAACCCGTGGAGCGCGCGGGAAAGAGAACCATATAAACGGTGGCGGGAGATTCGGTTTGGATTCTTGTCCAGTGAAACAACCTCAGTTGGGAAGACGGTTTGTTGTTTTTAATCTCATATATATTAACCTCGTGTCTATTCTGGTTTCAACATGGTGCGTACTAAAGCAGACAGTGTCCCAAGCACCTACCGAAAAGGTGAGGCACTGGAGGGCGGTTGTGGAGGGCTGAGGCTCCCCTAGAAGCCAGGCCATGGGCGGGAGAAGCAGGGCCCCTTTGGGCTCGGTGTGCCGCCCTTCACTGGCTGGACAACGAGCGATGGCGCCATAACCTGCGGGGAGCGAGGGGCAAGGGTGGTGCAGGTGATCTTGCTGCTTAGCATCATGAGGCTCATCTCTCCAAGCCTCTAGGTTAGGGACTGTGATAAGGACATGGTTCCGAAGCTTGGCATCCGAGCCTCCCTGTCCTCTTTTTAACGTCCTCCTTTGACTCTCTTCACAGTGGTAGCTTCTCGAGCCCCCAGGAAGGTGCTTGGCTCCTCCACTTCTGCCACTAACTCCACGACTCCTTCATCACGAAAAGGTAAATGCATCCCTGCAAGCTACTGGATTAAGAGGAACCCTCCTCACAAAAGGGAATCAAACCTGGTACTATAGTCCTGGCCCAAAGCCCCCATCCTCACCCGCCTTGGATTTTATTTGCCTTGAGATTCTCATTCTCGCACTCGAATTTCTTCCTGTCTTTGGATATAATGAGGGGGCCTTGACTTTTTGGCGGGCTAGGATCTCATGGAAGAGAATCTCAAGCCTTGGAGTTACAGATGGATACAGTTTAACTTCAAACCTTTTTTCTCTTTTGGTTTAGCACTTATTTTTCTTAATATCAATAGATTTTTTTTTTTTTTTCCTTGTAAGAGGCTACTTAAGCGCACCATCACTAGATTAAGAATCAGCACCATGGTTGACAGTGCTGATCACATTGTCTTCTTAGTGTAACCCCCTTTTCTGTTGTTTCTGCACATTTTTCTCAAATACTCAACTCTGATAATGAAGTTTGCTACACTGCTTCCTAATGTAAAGGTGGTAATGTACTATGTATTGTAAGATCAATTAGTGAAAGCACACAAAATAAGTCAAAATAAGTATACAGCAATGTGAAAGTTTCCACAAAAATTGGTTTCATTTTTAGAAGCATTTGACTCCTTTCTTTCAGGTTCATAAAGTAAATGTAAATTCAATTCCTGATTATCTTTTAAGAGAAACATGAAGGGAAAATTGAAGGGAAATCCTTGCCCCTTTACAAAAAAATACTTAAGAGAAGACTAATTGTTATTGTTGTTAGGTATCCTCAAGTCAGTTCCTACTCACAGAGACCCTGTATAGGGTTTCCAAGGAGCAGCTGGTGGGTTTGAACCCTTGAAATTCGATATTAAAGGAAGAAAAGAAAATATCTCTTTAAGGAATGACAATAATATTCATAGTTATTTAGTTACATTCGCTTATGTTTTACAGCTGAAAATAAGTATGCAGGAGGGAATCCAGTTTGTGTGCGCCCAACTCCCAAATGGCAAAAAGGGATTGGAGAATTCTTCAGTTTGTCTTCTAAAGATTCAGAAAAAGAGAACCGGATTCCTGAAGAAGCAGGAAGTAGTGGCTTAGGAAAAGCAAAGAGAAAGTAAGTTTTTATTTAGTGGAATATTAAGAAAAGACTCCTATTCTTTAAAGAACAAATGGAATATGGAGTAACTGCGATATCGTCTCAAACTGAAATATAAACCAAAAGTTTTTAAAATTTTCTAGTAAATATTGTATAAATCATTCCCCAAATTTCAAACATAATGTAAAAGATATTATTTTTACCCATTGCATTCACTCAAAACATAGCAGTTCCCATTCAAATGATAAAAGTGCTATATTATTAACTATGAGCTTCCTGTCTTTATCCTTTAATTTTCAATATCAGCTGTCTCTATATACATCTATGTTATTGTTGTTAAGTGCCATCTAGTTGGTTTCAACCCATAGAGACCCTGTATAGGGTTTCTGAGGAGCGGCTGGTGAACTTGAACCACTGACCTTACAGTTCAAATGTACTTTACAGTCCAGCACATTAACTCACAGCACATACCAGGAGTCTCTCTATATACACATATAGAGACAAATTTCTTGGTATAGATGAATGAGTGCCTCCAGTGCTGCATCAGTTTGTTGAAAGATTTCAATGTCTATTCCATCAACAAACATAGGCCTTGTTCTTTGCCTATGCCTTCAGTGCTCCTTGGACTTCTTCCTTCAGTACCATTGACTCTTGATCATATGCTACCTCTTGAGATGATTGAACATCAACTATTTTTCGTACAGTGACTCTGTGTATTCCTCCATCTCCTTTTTTTTTTTTTTTTTATTTAAGGTTTTTATTGTGGATTCACTGTAAGTTTACAGGGCATATCATCAGTTTTACATTCAACAAATCATATACCTTGTTTCATTACATTGGTTATAATCCCCTCCATGTACCATCAGTTAACAGTATTTCTCTCTATCCACTTTAGCTTTTT
>NW_006408522.1:4773446-4783230 GCF_000296735.1 Chrysochloris asiatica
TAGAAAGCAATGGATTTCTTGCTTCTGCCACAGATTCCCCCAGCTGTAAGCCTTCCAACCTTCTAAATATTCCTTTATATGTGGTTCAGAGTTCTGGGACTATCCCCTGAACCTGCTTGATCGGGTATTCTGTGTTGTTGCTGACGGAGCTCCTTACTTCACTTCCACCCGATCCGCCATCTTGTTTGTCCTCTCCTCCATCTTCTTTTGATGCTTTCTGAATCATTCAATATTTTGCACAAAGAATCCTTCAGTATTGCTAGTTAAGGCTTGAAATTTTTCCTCAGTTCTTTCAAGTTGATAAATGCTGAGTGTATTCTTCCCTTTTGATTTTCCAATTCCAGATCTTTGCACTTTTCATTATAATATTTGACTTTGTCTTCTTGAGTTCCCTTTGAAAATTTCTGTTCAGCTCTTTTACTGCCTCATTTCTTCCATTTACATTAACATCTCTATGTTGGAGAGCAAGTTTCAGAGTCTCTTCTGACATCTATTTTGGTCTTTTCTTTTTTCCTTTTCTTCTTAATGACCTTTTGCTTTTTTCTTGTATGATATTCTTGATGGTATCCCACAACTCTTCTGGTTTTTGGTCATTAGTGTTTAATGCATCAAATCTGCTCTTGAGATGATCTTTAAATTCAGGTGGGATATGTTCAGGTCATATTTTTATTCTGGTGAACTTGTTTTAACTTTTTTAGCTTCTGCCTGAGCTTGCATGTGAGCAATTGATGGTCTGTTCCATAGTCTGCTTCTGGCCTTGTTTTGGCTGATGATATGGAGCTGTCTTAATGTCTTTTTCTACAAATGTAAATCAATTTGATATCTGTGTATTCCAGCTGGTGAAATCCATGTGTATAATGTTTTTTTATGTTGTTTAAAAATGTTATTTACAATGAAGAACTCATTGGTCTTGCAAAATTCTATCATGCGATCTCCAGCATCATTTCTTTCACCAAGGCCTTATTTTCCAGCTACTAATCTTTCCACTTTGTTTCCAATCTTTGAATTCCAATTGCCAGTAATTATCAATACATCTTGATTATATGTTTGATGAATTTCAGTTTCATTATCATTGGCTTTAGTGGTTGGTACATAGTTTGAATAATAGTCAGGTTAGCTGGTCTTTTTTGTTGTTGTTGCTGTTATGTGCTGTGGATTCGGTTCCGACTTATAGCGACCCTATACAGGGTTTCTGAGGCTGTAAATCTTAGGAGAGCAGAAAGCCTCATCTTTCTCCCACGGAATGGCTGGTAGTTTTGAACTGCTGACTGTGCAATTGGCAGCCCGATTCGTAACCATTACACTACCAAGTTTTCCTTGTAGATGTACAGATATTATCCTATCATACACAGCATTACACTTCAAAACATATCTTGAAATGTTGTTTTTCATGTTTAATGCAATGCCATTCTTCTTCAATTTGTCACTCCCAGCATAGTAAACCATGTGATTGTCAGATTCGAAATGGCCAATACCAGTCTATTTCAGCTCAGTAATGCGTAGGTTATCAATGTTTGTGCAGTCCATTTCATTTTTGACATCTAGTTTTCCTAGGTTCATAATTCGCACATTCTATATTACAATTATCAATAGATGTTTGCAACTTTTTCTGATTTTGAATGCCATGAGTGCCACTAGGGTTCCTTTGGAGTCCTGATGTAGCACTGTGGGATAATGCACTGGACCACAAGGTCAGTTTGAACTACAGGGTCAGAGGTTCAAATTCACCAGCTGCTCCAAAATCCTATATAGGGTCGCTATGAATCAGAACCGATTCGAAGGCACTTAACAACAACAACGGGTCCTTTGGAGTCCTAGTGTGGCACAGTAGGATAAGCACTGGACCTCAATTTTTCTTTGAACCACAAGGTCAGTGATTAAAACTCACCAGCTGCGCCTCAGAAACCCTATACAGGGTTGCTATGCGTGGGAACTGACTTAACTGTGTTTGTCAACAAGGGCTGCTTATTAAAACTAGTTAGCTCACTGCTATCAAGTTAATTCTGACTTATAGTGACCCTGTATAGTGTTTCAGAGGCTGTATATTTTTACAGAAGCAGAAAGACTCATCTTCTTCCTGTTTAGTAGCTGGTGAGTTTGAACTAATGACCTTGTAGTTAGCAGTCCAGTGCTTATTCTATAGCACCACTAGTGTTCCCTTTCATGATTCTGTTTATATGTACATTAGACATAACTTCCAGATGTTTAAGTAAATCTTAGGTGTGCTATTTCAGCAGTGCTAATTTGATGTTAACATACTCTAGATAGAAAGTTTTACATTGCTAAACTTTCATTGTTGTCTTAAAACTTTAATTATGGAGCTTGGAATTTGACATTACATTTGATTTTCTATATAATGTTTGACATGTGCCAGTGCTTCATTTTGCTCAACCAAAAATGAGTAATCTTACCATATACGTTTATAAAGTCAAATGGTAGATATTTCTCATTATACATTCTCATCCAACCAGTCTTGGATTCATTTAGCTATAATACATAATTTGATTCCAAACATTAGAAATACACTGACTTCAACTAACTTTAAAATGCTTTTTATTTCTGAGCATTTTGAATAATTTTTGTCATTGAAAAACTAATTTGAAGGCATATTTGACACAACTTGAAATTAGCAGGCTGGTATGAAGGAACCAAAAATAAGGTAAATCATGTATTTTGGAAGTGAAGCTTGGGAACTTGCCAGAATTAAATTCATAAACACTCTTTTGTGCTCGTTTTGTAAATATTTTTTTGTTTTTAACAACAACAACAACAAAACAACTTTATGGATCAGAATAGCCACATTTAAAATTTTTGCTATGTCTGTCACTATTTTTTGATAGTTAGAGTCTGACTTTAAGTCTAAAGACTTGAATCTGGAATGTAAATCCTTTACAACTGCCTTGATATTTTGTTGTTGTTTTTGTTAAGTGCCATCAAGTTGATTCCGACCCAAGCTCACCAGCTGGTCCTTGGAAACAGCTGGTGAGCTTGAGCCATCGACCATTGCAGTTCCAATAACTTTGCAGTCTGACACATTAGCCCACAGTGCCACACTAGGACTCGCCTTGACAAACAGAAACCTTTTTAGAAATAGATACTGTAATGAAACCTTTGGTTCATATTGTCACACACTGATGTTTAGATATTCCAGTATCTAATAAGGCTATAATATAGAAACCAAAACCCCATTGCTATTCAGTTGATTCTGACTCATAACAACCCTATATAGGGTTTCCAAAGAGCATGGTGGCTCTGTAGGATAAGCACTGGATGGTGACCCACAAGGTAAGTGATTTGAGCCCACCAGCAGCTCTGCAGGAGAAAAATGAGGATTTCTGTTCCTGCAAAAATTTAGTCTCAGAAACCCTATATAGGATCGCTATGAGTTGAAACAGACTTAACAATATTTAACAACAATAGGGTTTCCAAGACTAAATCTTCATGGGAGCAAACAACCTCAATTTTCCCCCCTGTTGTATCTGGTAGATTTGAATAACCAACCTGTGATTTGCAGCCAAACGCCCAACCCACAACACCACCAGAGCTCCTTAATATGGCCATATTGCTGTTGTTGTTATGTGCCATCAAGTCGGTTCTGACTCATAGCAACCCTGTTTAGGGTTTCGAAAGAGAGGCTGGTGGCTTTGAACCACCACCTTGCAGCTCAAACCAACCTTGTGGTCCAATGCTTATCCTACAGTTCTACACCAGGAATCTTAATACGTCCACTGGAATTTTAATAACCAAAGCCAATATTTGCCATCTTGAGAAACCTACATGGGAACAACCAAATCCAATAATCTGAACCTATGGTGTGGTATATGAATTCATATCCCCTTTTGCTTCATATCTAAACATGACACAACTGTTTTGAATTGTACATTGTGTTTGTTCTCAAGCATTGAACAAAATCTAAAAACAAATGGCTGAAAGAATAAAGTATTTGGCATATGAAATGATGTTAATGTATATAAAAAATTTTGAATTAGTTAATACTATCGGACTCCTGGTATGGCACTGTAGGATCAGCACTGGACTGTAAACTGTAAGGTCAGTAGTTCAAACCCACCAGCTGTAACTCGGAAACCGTATAATGGGTCTCTGTGAGTCAGAATCAACTTGATGGCACTTAACAACAACAATATTCACAAAGCTATTAGGAAATGTTTCTTAAGTGCCTACTATCCGTATAGTATTTGAAAGGAATATTTAACTCTGGTTGTTGTTAGGTACCGTCGAGTCAATTCCGACCCACAGCGACCTTGTATAGGGTTTCCAAGGACCAGCAGGTGAACTTTAACCACTGACCTTGCAATTCAAACGACTTTGCAGGCTGACGCATTAGCCCACCGCACCACACAAGGAGTCCTGGAGTAGTAACTAAATATTAGACCTTGCTGTTTACACCACTATTATGATTTGTATTTTTAGTAAAAATCTGCAACTAAATGGATAATTTTTTAGATAGAGCTATTTTAATAGACTTGTTTTGTTTTTATGACCCTAAGTCTCTTCTATCTTCCTCTCATTGTCTGGAGCAAAATTCTTCCTGTTCTTTCTCATTCTATTATGGTGGTGGTGGTGGGGGTGTGCCGTCAAGTTAGTTCCGACTCATAACGACCCTATATAGGGTTTCCGAAGCAGTACAGCTTTATGGGAGTAGAAAGCCTCATTTTTTCTTCTGCTGAGCAGCTGGTAGAGTGGAACTGCTGACCTTGCGATTAGCAGCCCAATCTGTAACCAGGGCTCCCATTCTACTCTGAACAAGCGAATTAATGAGCCCTGGTGGCACAATGGGCTAAGTGTTGGGCTGCTAAACAAAAGGTTAGTGGTTTGAACCCACCATCTACCCTGTGGGAGAAAGATGTGGACGTTTGCTTCTGTAAAGATTTATAACCTTGGAAAACCCACTAGAGTAGTTGTAGTCTATCTGTAGTATCACTATGAGTTGGAATTGACTCAAAGCCAGTGGGTTTGGTTTTTTGATTTGAGATAGTTAATATTAGCTCTAGACTGAATTATTAAAGAAATACAGTATTTGTCAGCATAGTCAAATATGATAATAACACTGATTACCATAGGAATCAAACCTATACTACAGGCTTTCCATCATATGGAAAGAGATTCCACATCTGTTCTAAAGAAATTGACTCCATGGTGTAGTAAAATCTGTGACATCATATTATTTTTCTTAAACTTGGTAACAGAGCTTTACATTATTCCTATAGACTCTTTGCTTAGATTTATCTTTGTTTAGAGAAGTTGTAATTATATCTTTATTAAAATAGTAAATGAGGTTATTGGAAGACCTCTGCTGTAAACTCCTTAACTCATATTCTGAAATATGGTTATTCCTATGACCTTATTTTCACCCAAATGCAGGGTAAATGCTTACCAATTGTATAAGGAGTATCAGAATCGAGAAAGACTATCTACCTTAACAAACTATAATGCCTAATATAAATTAGGCCTTTCAGACAGTAAGTTTGGGTCAAAATAGTGTTCATTTCTTAACTTGATTTATTTTCCAGGAAAATGCAATGAAGAGCTCTCTGGAGTCTAATAGGTAAATCAATGATAATCTTATACCAAATCTGAATACCTGAGTTTTAGCATCCTTCTTTTATTACCTAAGTCTATGACCACTTAGGCTCACTGTATCTACTTTAAAAACTAAGGATATTAGAGTCGTGTTCATAGAACTTATCCAAATCTAAAAAATAAATCTGATTTATGATTATCATATTTTAATGCAAATAACGCATGCAGTATGTTTTTTTCAAACCATGCAACCTTATTTTCCTGTGCACACTGTATGTATGTGCATGGGTATGTTATATGTGAAAATATGGTATATTTCATTGATTTTTTTTCTCTAGAAAAAGCATGAATACAAAATGGCTTTGGAATAATGTAAATGATTTTCCAATACTACCATATGGCAATGTAAACAATTTTTTTTTCTAATTAGCTAATACATTCATATTGTTCAGAAGTGTATTCGTTAATTTTTTGCGTTTTATTATCACAAAGTTTTTGCTGAAAAATTATACTGTTAATCCATTTAGCAACATGTTGAAAGGTGCTATAGAAATAAACATTTCCTTTTAAATAAAAATGGCATAAATCCTCAAAGAGAAATATTGCTTTGGTTCATTTCCAGGAAAAAGAAATTGTTAAAAAAAATTTTTTGTTGCACTAGTATTTGAAATTTGTAGGTTGTCAATTAATGGAATTTAATTTTCTCTCATTTTTAGTTACTTGACCAGAGTTATACTTATGAATATAACACTTGTTCAATGTTTCTATCTACATAGATTTTAAACTATTTTTGTTGTTGTTGTTGTTTAAACAGTTGATACTTGGGTGATTATTGAAGTTTTCTATTCTTTTCACAGAACATGTCCTTTGCAACCTGATCACACAGATGACGAAAAAGAATAGAACTTATTTCATCTTTGGTTAATGTCGCCTGTTATTCTGGTACTCTGTGGTGTAAATTTGCAGAAATATATTTGTTCCTATTAGATTTGTTGTATAGGCATTTGTTAAAAGAATTAGGCAAGTAGTTATGAACATTGGAAAGTTTGTAAGATTAATATATGACTACTTAGCTTAGTATTCAGTATAATGCAGTATTTGGTGTCCTTTTACCTGCTATTAATCTCCTTGTTCTTGCTAAAAACAAATCATTGCATGATATTCTAATTACAAATCTGCTATATTTGAGATTTGGTTATATCTTTGTACTGCTGCCATTTTTATTGGCATTTGATTATTGGAATGGTGCCAAGGTTTTGTTCCTTTTATTTGCTTAAAAAAAGCAGAGTTGGATTTTTGCACATTGAAAGAATTCAGTATTAATTAAACTGAAACTATAGCCATTTAAGAAAGGGCCAAAGATGCAATGTGGAAAAAAATTTTTGTGTGGGTTTCTTCTGTTTAGAAAATTTTTAAGGGCATTTGGCCCTGAGGGTATAAATAGTTGATAATCAAAGCTTCCAACAACAACAAAAAGGTAAAATATTAGCATAGATCAGGAAGGAAGATTCCATAGCCTACTTTAAGAGAAGTATTTTTCTAGGATATGTATTTGTTTTAACAGCATAAAATATTACCCTTTGGCCTATACTTTCAGAATTGGAAATAAGTCAAGAGAATGTGAAAGATAATTATGCCATAAACCCATAAGTATGTCCAAAGTCCTCACAGCTACCATTATATATTTTTCAAGATAACTGGTATATAATTGAAGAGATGGTTATAAAATTACTTAGTAATTGATATTCTTGCTTCTTCATCAAAATTTTTCCTCACTGACATCTTGTAAAAATTAACCATGTTTTAACAGGCATGTTTTTTCTGAAATTTGTTTGCAATAAACAAATGCTTATTTTCATAATATACTTACTATCTATTGTATGCTTCCTGTTATTATAGTCTACCAAATATTCTGTTTGATTCCTTCCAAATACAAATCACATTGGTTTGATTTTACCAACTTCCAGAGTTCTGATGATTGTAGATTTTCTCTTTAAGAGCTTTTTTTTTTGGAGATGTATATAAAACAAAATGTTACTGTATTGTGAGGAGAGAGTTTTTATCCTAAGTACTTCCTTGATAAAGAAGCTCTGGTAGTGCAGTGGTTATGAGTCAGGCTGCTAACCTCAAGTTCAGCAGTTCAAAACTACCAGCTGTTCCACAGGAGAAAAATTAGGCTTTCTGTTCCTGTAAAGATTTACAGCCTCGGAAAGCCTATAGAGGGTCACTATGAGTCAGAACCAACTCCACAGCATAACACTACCACCACCACTGCCTTGATAATTAGGTTTCTATTAAATAAGTCTATTCAAGTCAAGTTTCTATGAGTCTGTATTGAAACCTGATTTGCTATTTTTCAGTTGTAGAGACAGAAATGAGGTCTAAGTCTGACATATGATTGTTTCTAGAAAGTTTGACTCTTTAAATATTACATAGTCAGGGATCCTATGTAGCTTAGCTTTTACCAAATATAAGAGAAGAACAGCACAGACCTGCTGGCTATATTGAAGCTGGACTTTAAAAAAGAGTTCATGTATTGAAAAGAAAATTAAACCAAGTTTGTAATTTTGTACACGTCACAAAATTTGGTTTCCCTCTTTGAGTGGTCTACTGAAATTATTAATGCTAGTATTACATTCTTAACCATAAAGTGATTAAAACTAATCCAGTATTTTGGAATACTATAATATTGTTATTGCTTTTGTTAGGTGCCATCGAGTTGGTACTAACTCATAGTTACCCTATGTACAACAGAACAAAACACTACCCAGTCCTGGGTCATCCTCACAATTGTTGCCATGCTTGACCCCATTGATGTTGCCACTTTGCCACTCCATCTCGCTGGGGATCATCCTCTTTTTCTCTGACCCTCCATCTTACCAAACTTGATATCCTTCTCCAGTGACTGGCCCTTCCTGACAATATGTTCGAAGTATGAGAGACGAAGTTTGGCTATTCTGGCCTCTGAGGAGCACTCTGGCTGCACACAGATGTTTGTTCTTTTGGCAGCCCATGCCACTTTCAATATTCTCCTCTAACACCATAACTCAAAAGTATCAAATCTTCTATGCTCTTCCTTATTTACTGTCCAGCTTTCACATGCATATGAGGTTCTTGAAAATACCATGGCTTGGGTCAGGCCCACCTTAGTCCTCAAGCTGACATCTTTGCTCTTCAACACTTTAAAAAGGTCTTGTGCAGCAGATTTGCCTAATGCAATACGCCATTTGATTTCTTGACTGCTGCTTCCATGAGTATTGATAGTTGATCCAAGAAGAATGAAGTCCTTGACAACCTCAATCTTTTCTCCATTGATAAGAATGTTCTTTATTGGTCCAGGGGTGAGGATTTTTGTTTTCTTTACATTGAGATTCAATCCATACCAAAGGCTGTGGTCTTTGATCTTCATCTGTAAGTATTTTAAGTCCTCTTAACATACCTCTTTAACAACCTTGCTTGTTGAACATGAAGAGGACTTAAAATACAATATTGTTAGGATCATATATAGTGTTTTTGTAGTTCCATAAAGAGCAGATACAGAGAAAATGATAGAGTGCTCAGTTGTTTAAAAGGCAATAAATGTTATATATATATATTAATCTGCAGTAGAAAATGGTTTAAATTAACTGAACCTTTCCTCATATCACTTATAAATCTCATGGTACTTAGAATTTTATAGACTAACTCACTTTTTTTTTTTATTTTAAGTTTTTATTGTGAGGTTTACATGGGAGAACATCAGCTTTACATTCATCCTATTGTATTTCGTTTCATTGCAATGATTACAGTCCCTTACATGCAACATCATATAACCCCAAAGGGTACGCCACACAGGCCTTCTCCCTCCCTGAGTCCAGTGTCCCCAGCTGCTTCATCTGTCCATGTTATCGTCTCTGTCTCCATCCCTGGCATCACTGCTTCTCTGGGTAGGGTCCCATTCCTCTCTGTTCTTCTCACTTAATGGTCCCAGGGACCTCTGCTCCTGGACTACAAAATCAATCACTCTCCTTTTGTCAAAAAAAATCTACCTCAATATTTCCTACCCTCATAATCAGTCCTGATGGCATTTTTCACTATTGTACCACAAGAGTCTTATCCCCATTTCTTTCACCATCCCAGTCCCAACAGATTGGAAATCATTCAGTGGTGAGTCTACCTTCTACCTCCCTGTCTGGAACTAGGCTCCCTCTCGAAAGCTTGTAAGTCAGTCACTTCTTGCCTTTATAGCTCTCCCCCCCCCCCC
>NW_006408522.1:4783330-4784266 GCF_000296735.1 Chrysochloris asiatica
GTCAGAACCGACTCGATGGCACTTAACAACAACAACTGCTCTGAGTATAGGTCAGGTTCATCATGATGATGTATCTGTTCCAATCTGCTTGTCCTTTCTAGTGGGAATGTCTCACCTCATAAGGTTGTGGATCGACTCAGGATTCCACCTAAGGTACTATACTCTGTAAAGGCTTTGCACGAGGCCTATTTCACTGGGCGAGTTGTAGAACCCCTTTTAGGTATTCCAATCAGTTATAGGCTGAAGGTAGGCTTACAAATTTTCTCTAATCATGTTTCCCAACATTCCTTTCTATCCCACTCAAGTGTCTATTTTACAGCAGTAAGCAAGGGAAACTAATATTCATAAGGCAGTCAAGGATTTTAGTATTATTTACCCTCTTCAGGCTACACCTAGATCCCTGTATCCCAGAGCCCTGTTTTTCCAAAGTTGAATATGCATCACTATTTACCTCTGTCCCACTAGGCCATGCAAACCTGTCTCTGTGTTCCCCTATCTATCTTGTTCTTCTGCCTCCTCCCCCTTCTTGTACTGCCCTCCCTAACACCCAAAGTAAACCCCCCACCCCAATCTCATTGTGATTACCTTATATTCCATTAGTTCTTCCCTGCATTTAAGACAGTCTATTTTATCCAGTAATCTACCTGACCTTGCCACCACCTGGGTCTCTTCTCTGTTCCTCTGTGTTTACCATCTTTTACATTGTAATTGTTTTGATCATAGACAGACCTCCCAGATCCTGTGTTCTTATAATTTTATTCTGTTCTTGACTCTTCCATTTGTCGACTGAGTTCAGGTTGATGCTGCCACGTACATCATTCTTTAGTTGTTGTTGGTTTTTAGTTCTTGTTGGTTTTCAGTCCACAGAACTTCCTTTAGGATGTTTTTCATAGCAGGGTTGGCTTTGGCAAAATCCCTTAGCTTCTGTTTATCCTG
>NW_006408522.1:4784471-4828989 GCF_000296735.1 Chrysochloris asiatica
ACTCCCGTAAAGATTTACACCCTCGGAAACCCTGTACAGGGTCGCTATGGGTTGGAACCGACTCGATGGCACTTAACAACAACAACAACAATTTCACTCAGCATAATGTCCTCAAGGTTCATCCATGTTACTGGTGGCTTGCAGCTTCCTTGATGTTCTTCAAGGTAGCATAGTATTCCATTGTGTGTATATACCACAGTTTGTTTATCCATTCTTCAATTGATAGGCACTTAAGCTGTCTCTCTTTTTGCTATTGTAAATAGTGCTGCTATGAACATTGACGAATGGATTAACTCTCTTTTGGGGGGGAAAAACAAAAGAAGTTTCAGCTAGGCCTAGGTCTGACCAACATTGTTATAAATGATCCCTTTACCTTTGAATATCACATGAATGAGGTGGGAGAGACTCTTGACCTAATCAAAACTGGGAGAACTCTTAGAAATCATCTTGTTCTACCCAAACATTTTCTACTATTTAAGGAGCCCTGGTGGAGCCCTGGATAATGTGCTTAGCTGCCAACCGAAAAGTAGGTGATTGTATCTCATCAGCTGATCTGAGAGAGAGTTCACTTGTGTAAAGATTACATACAACCTTGGAAACCCTGTGGGACAGTTCTACCCTGTCCTATATTGTCGCTTGGAGGTGGATTCTACTCTACAGGAGTGGGTTTGGTTTTGGTTGGTTCTATTTTCTGGCAACTCTAATTGTACATTAAAATTTTATATTTTTTCTAACTCCCCTTCACCTATTCTTGGTTAATCCTTGAAATAACAGAAAAAAAATATTCCTTCTACATGATAACCTTCAAATATGATTTAAAGATAGCTCTTACATCTTTAGTCTTTTCTTCCTAAGGCTAAACTTTCTTTTGTTTATATCACACAGTTTTCAAACTCCATAGTATCCTAAGTGAGTGACTTTGAGACCCTTGTGTAAAGGGGCTATGACCTATATAACAAAGTAAAACTGCTCCACATGTTTTCCTGGGCTTTAATCTTTATGGTAGCAAACTGCCACATCTTTCTTTTGCAGAGTAATTGGTGGGTTAGAAATGCCAACCTTTTGTTTAGCAATGGAGCACTTAACTACTGTGCCACAGCATTCCGTGTCCCTCAAGGTATTCACAAAATCTTAACAGTGGAGTCAAATCCAATTATCTAGTTTTAGGTGAGGGATGTTGTTGTTAAGTGCTGTCAAATCAGTTCGGACCCATAGCGACCCTGTATACGGTTTTTTCAAGGAATGCGCCGACTTTACAGTTCAAACGACTTTACAGTCTGGCTCATTAACCCACAGCACCACACCAGGACTCCTTTAGGTGAGGGAAGGGCTATCTATTTTTAGATGTCTCCAAGCAATGAGTATGTTGACAATGATGGAATTCATATAAACCATGTAACATTTAGGATCCGTACCAGTTATCCAAACACTGTTATTTTCCACAAATTTACTTATTTTAAGTGAAGGAAGAGAGGATCTAATAAAATGTGGCTTAGAAAATATTTTTCTTCAGACAGTGGGAAAATGACTGATGCATAAGAATTTTTATTCCTAAATTTACTTAAATGATCACATTTAATCTTAATTTTACTAAAAATATTTCAATAGAGCATATGTATTTTCCATAGTCATGTTTGAACATTTTTAGAGACACCTAAGTCCATCATAGCTTTAAATGTTATTGCTCATTGGGCTCACAATTTTATTTACTTTTCTAATCTAAAGTTTTTTTTTGACATTTATATACTCTATTTTGTTATGTTAGCAGGTTTATCACTTGTCAGTGTCATTAAAGAACAATTGCTGGATGTGCTCAGATTCCATTTGAATTGTGTGTTCATACTCCCACATGTATGCATGGTAACTGCAGGGGTGGGGATGTTTGTGACTTATTAAACGCCCTGCAATCCATACACGAGTGAGAAGTACACACATGGGATCAACTACAAGGCAATTTTTTTCCTGACATGGTTTTTGCCTACCTTGAATCAATTTTCTGCTGTCTAATGCATACAGGAAACCAATAGGTCTGCTGCTGTTTCCTTAAAGTTACCAAAGCTTATTTCTTCTCTCTCCAGCTGAGGTGGATAAACAGTCTAATATTGGTGACTAAGAGGTTATCATGACCAATAAAATTGGAGCCTTCAGTGGCAAGTACATTCACTGCCATGGAATACAAAACAAATTCAGGAGCGACCTAAGTTTTATGTATAGCGTTTTCAAGGAGCTGCTGGTGGGTTTGAACCACTGACCTAGTGGTTAACAGTGCAGTGCTTATACTAACGTGTCACACCAGGACTCCTAACAATAATATAATTCCAAGATAACTCAATAACACAAGTTTATCAATCACTTGGTTGCTAGCTGAAAAGTTGATGGGAGAAAGATCTGGGGATCTGCCTCCATAAACATTACTGCTAAGAAACCCTATGGAGCAGTTCTACTGTCACATAGGGTCACTATGAAATGAAATGGACTGGAGGGGACCTAGCAACATTCCAAAATAGGAAGGCGAAAGATTTTTACTCTTTGTATGAATGCCCAACTACATTTCTCTGAATATTCAGTTACTGTAATATGGGTCATTTGTCTAAAGAAAGGATTAATTACTCAACTGTTGACCCAGTAGTGTTTTCAAATCCATAATCACCCTGACACAAGAGTAAACTAGGTCTGTTTTGACATTTTTGTAGTCTACAGTGTAGGTATGAACATTTATCTAGCTTTGACAATTAGATGTTTTCCTGCTTCCCAACTTTGATTATGGGATTACCGGTTTCCTGGGACTCCTGTCTTTTCTCATGGCTCTTTTAAGGATTAAAATCATTCAAGTTTTTCTTGCCCTTTCCGTTTAACTAAGCTATTTTTAGATAATAAACAAGTGCAATTCTCCCAAAAGAAAAAATAAATCTTCACCATCCGGCTTCAGGTTGCCGTTACAGGGAACGGAGCGCATGAGAAAAAAAGCTTTAGGGGGAAAAAAAGCTTTCATAACATTGAATGAAAATTTAAAAGCCAGGTTGAAACACAACTGAAAATCCACAAGAGGGAGATGCTTGCTGAACTCCCAGAAAGTAACTCCTGGGAGAGCTTTAGGAGGAGCCACTGGGTTGTCCTTGGATTCGGGACGAGAGGGAGCCGCGTATATAGCAGTAGCTGGGGTTGCGGAGACGGCACAGCTGAAGAGAAAAGCGGGATGGGCTTCATGATTGTGGCAGCAACGCGTGTGCTCCGTCTAAGACTATGAGCAGACGGTAAAGGGGTGTTGTTAAACAGGAACACAACACTCCCAATCACCTCCTCTTAGTCTCTGAATATACAAGGGTGGGAGTCAGTGAGGGCACTTCCGCTTAGCAACCCCAAGCGGTTGCTAAGGAGTGGCAGCAGCGAGGATAACCCGGAGATGGTTGTAGTCATTTCTCCCAGCCGGTTCTCGGTTTGTCCTATCTGGCGCTCTGCGGTCGGTGGGCCGTGGGCGTGGCCAGCATTAGCGGTTCCGGTTCAGTTCCTGCCGCTCCTCCGCTCTTTGCTCCCCCCTCCCCTCCGGCACCGCTCCTCCCTCCCGCTCCTGGGAAAGCGAGCGAGAATCCTCTGCTGCGGGTGGGTGGAGATCACTCGGTGCCTCGCAGAGGGGACCGCACCCGCCGAATCTGATCCTGGGAGCACGGCCAGATCAGGTACCCGCCTTGGCTTCGATGGGGCTCGGAAAGCTGGGGTCCGAAGGATAGTGTTGTCCGTGGAGGCTAGTAGGGGGCCCTTCCCCGGATCGGGGTGGAGGGACGCCGGGATCCCGGGTGGGGCGCAGGCGGGTGTGTGTGTGTCTCTGGAGGGTTGCGGTGGCGGAATGGAGGGGCCAAGCGGAGAGTTGTGGGTGGCAAAATTGAGGCAGGTGGCGGAGTAGCTCCTTTGGAGTAGAAGACTTCGGCCCGTGCGGACTGGGAGTTTGCCCCCTGGAGGACTTGTTCTGAAAGGGGGAGCATCCTCCAGAGTCAAAAGGAGGGCACGGATCTCAGCCGTGTGGCTGGGGCAAGCTCATGCTTTTATCGCCCGCCTCCCCTGTCCAACCCGCTGGAACGGAGCTGAATTGAGCTTCGGGGGTCTCGGGGTTTGAGTCTCTGGGCACCGCGGGGAGCCGCCCTTGGCAGAGCCAGGGCAGAAGAGTGGGTGAGGAGATCTCGCTCCACCTAACTTCCGTGCATTCCCCCCACTTCTTCCTTTACTGCTCCCTCACTCCAGTGCCCTATAAGAGCAGTTCCCCCCAAGTGGGTAGACATCATTGCTTAAAAGAAAGGTTTTGTTGCCACTAAATAATTTCTCAGATGTTTGGAAAGTGTCAAAATGGTATATTCAACCAAGTATCTCAGCCCATTATTAAATCTGGTACAAATTAGAAAAGTACATTCTGAAAAGCACCAAACTATGGGCTAGTCAGGAGTAGCCTTGCATAGTAGATGTAAGAGTATGTGTATAAAAAGATTTAGGAAACCATATAGATATAGTGGTCTAGGCGAGACATGTTGAGGCAAGCCTTTTCCAACCTCTTTTTTAACCTGCCAGTAAATCTGCCCTAGTTTTAATGAAGCAGAAAGATGCTCTTCATTTATATTTCAATCAGTGACTGAATTGTTAGGTACTGTGTGGTGATGGATGTCTCGGAATAGATACGTGAATGTTCAGAGAGACAGGATTCTTTGCTTTTGAGCAGGCTTCTTACTTATTTGAGGAGAGAATTGGTCAAGTGGAAGTACTGTCTTTGAAGTAGGTAAATAGTAGGTAAATCTGGGATAGAGCCCAGGCTATGCCAGTTGGTTAGCTGTTGACCTTGGAAAAATCATGGAACCTACCATGCCCTCAGTTTTCCTCATAAGTAAAATAGGATTGTTACCAGTATCATGAAAGACATAATGTATTTAATTAACAGTCTATTTTAAACATTAGGCATCTTAGAACTGTAAGATGAATTATTATTCAGTAGTGGTAGCCTAGTTTTGTGGAACAAGTTTGAGATTGGAAGGGGGCTGGGTTGTAATAGTTCAGGACCTATGTATATAACAGACTTTCAGTGGCCTCTATACATTGAGCATTGTTGTTGTATTGTCGAGTTGGTTCTGACTCATAGCAACCCGGTATAGGGTTCTGAGGAGCAGCTGGTGGGTTTGAACTGCTGACCTTGTGGTTCTCAGTTCAGTGCTGATCCTACAGCGCCATATCAGGAGTCTGTATTTAGCATTAAGTAGCATTAAATTCAGGTATCAGTGGTTTCTTAAAATTCATAGTAATAGAGCAGAGTGTGTACATTTGTTGGCATATCTAGATACACCAAGGTCATTTGTGATATATCTAGAATGGATTGATAACAAAGAAAACATTTAAAAAGTTATATATGTATGAATTTTAAACATCACATGTCTCTTTGAAGAGAATTAAAATTGGTACATGAAGTAGACAATAATTGTGATTTTAAGACTAAAATCAGCATCAGTAGCATGAGTCATCTTACTCAGACAAACTATTAGCAAAACTTACAGATTCTTAGTATGTATATATGCTATGAAGGAGCTCTGGTAGCATAGTGGTTATGAATTGGGCTGTGAACCTTAAGGTCAACAGTTTGAAACTACCATCCACTTCGCAGGAGAAAGATGAGGCTTTCTGCTGCCATACAGATTTACAGCCTCAGAAACCCTGTACAGGATCGCTGTGGGTCTGAACTGAATAGACGGCACTTAACAACAACATATATGCTATAAAGTAAATGAAAATGGAATAAATTTCTACCTCTTCATTCAGAATCAGAATCGAAACAACACCAAGAAATGTCAAGTCTGTTATACTCATTGGTTTTGTATATACAGGCCTTTCAGATAACATAGTTTGTTTTTTGACATGCATTTTAGCATTCTTAATTTTTAAATGTAATTTTTTTATTTAGACAAAAGACAAAAATCAAATAACTTTGATAATAGATTTTTTGTGTGCAAGAGAAGTGGGTCCAAAGTTGTAAGTAAATACTAATTTTGGAATACATTTTAGAAAGACTTATAGGTGTGTGTCTAAATCTGAACGAAAATTTCAAATTTTCTTCCCTTTGTTTCTTTCTTTTAAAACAGAATTGAAATTATGTTTTGCTCTGGTTAAAGATTTTGTGTAAGATTCTTTTACTTCCTACTTTCTTTTATTGCATTTTCTCCTGAGAGTAGAAAGTCTTTAGCATGTATTTAAGCTTTTTGCTGTGCTTTTTTAATCCTTTTTTTCTGGATAAATTTTTTATTATGGTAAAGATAAATGTTTCAAAACATTTGTCATTTCAACATTTAAATTAACAAATTTTAAAATAATACATTACTGTGGTTTTGGTGAAACTTTACACAGTAAATTACATTCCCATTTAGCAATTATACAGATTGTTCAGTGACATTGGCTATATTTTTCATAATGTGTCAGCATTCTCATTAATTCCATTTTGGATGTTTCATTTTCAGTAATCTGGGTTTTCTTTGTCCCCTTTCTCTTTCATCTTTGCTTTAGAGTAATTTTTGACCATTTGGTTTCATATAGATGGTTTCTTTAAAGGTGCATAGTACTCGCTGGTAAGGAGCTCTGGTAGCGTAGTGGTTATGAATCGGGCTGCTAACCTCACGGTTAGCAGTTCGAAACTATCAGCTGTTCCTCGGAAGAAAGATGAGGCTTTCTGCTCCTGTAAAGATTTACAGCCTCGGAAACCCTGCACAGGGTTGCTATGAGTTGGAACCAACTCCACGGCACATAACAACAACAACAACAGTACGCACTGGCACTGGTAATACTCTTTATAAGCCAACCAGTTATTTAGTTGAAAGGTGACCGCAAGGGGTACTTTTGGTTCAAGGTTAATGGAGTATCTCAGGGTGGGTGATAGGTTTGGGGAGTCCTCTAGTCTCAGTTGGATTCCTAGTGTGGCACTGTAAGATAAGCACAAGGTTGGCAGTTCAAACTCACAAACAACTTCTTGGAAACCCTATACAGGATTGCTTTGAGTTGGAATCAACTCAAAGGCACTTAATAACAACCAATCTCAACTTTTTCAGTAAGTCTGGACTTTTTAAGAATTTGAGTTAGGTTCCACATTTTCCCCGTTATGTCAAGATCTATCTGTTGTGGCCCTGATCAGAATAGTCATTCGTTGTAGTTGGGGACCATCTAGTTTTTCTCGTCTCAGAGTAGCTGAGGCCATGGTTCATGTAGACTGTTAGTTCTGTAGACTTGTTTCTTCTGTCAGTATTTCTTACACGTGTAATTCAGTGACACCGATTAGGTTCACTAGGTAGTGCAGCCATCACCACTATCCATTTCCAAATGTTTCCATTTCCCTTAACAGAAATTTGTTGTTAATGTTAGTGCCGTCAAGTCAGTTCCAACTCATAGCAACATGCTAGTGTTTCTGAGGAACAGTTGGTGAGTTTGAACCACCAACCTTGTGGTTCAAACCAACCTCATGGTCCAGTGCTTATCCTACACCAGAACTCCATTGTTGTTGTTGTTATGTGCCGTCGAGTTGATTCTTACCCATAGCAACCCTGTATAGGATTTCTGAGGAGTAGCAGCTGGTGAGCTTGAACCACCAACCTTGCAGTTCAAATGGCTTTGCAGTCTGGCACATTAACCCACAGCGCCACACCAGCACACCATACCCCAGGACTCCATTGGCCCCCTAAAATTCAAGCCCTTGCCACATGCAAAACACGTTCACCCCGTTACGTTATCTCAAAAATTTTAAATTGATTCCAAGTGAAAATCTCTTATAAAGCATGTAAATCAAATATGGATGAGACGTATTCCATCCTGGGACAAAATTCCTTTTCATCTGTGAAATCTAAGATAAACTAACGTTATTTGCTTCCAAAGTACAATGGTAGAACAGGCACGAAGTCTACATTTCTGTTAACAATGGGAACCATTGGAGGAAAAGAAGGGATAACAGACACCAAGCAAGTTCAAAACCCAGCAGAACAAATTACATTAGCTCTCAGGATTTGAAAACAATACTTTCTGCTCTTTGAGACCATCTGAGCAATAACCTTGCCCTCCAAACTCTGGGTGTTGGCCCTGTCTTCAAGATTCTGGGTAGAGGCTCCTTGGCCCTGGACAAGCTTCGCCTTTCAGGCCCATTGTGATAGCAACTGTTCCTTTGGTTTTGGGCAGCCCCATTGTCCTAGTCTGTCTGAGTGGCTAGCACACCCCTCTTCCCCAGCAGGCCCCCTTGGGCAAGACAGCCCTGCTGCCCCTGCTTTGGGCAGGAGCCCCATACAATTGAAACAGTACATTGAATTACTTGATATGGTTCTTCTAGCCACAGTCTTTTAACTTCCACCAAATGACTGGGCTGTTGTTGTTAAGTGCCATTGTATCTGTTCCAACTCACTAGGCAAAGGTGAGGTGCTTGTGGCCCACCAGTGTAATCGGATAGCTTACGAGTAATGTAGATAGGGGCGTGGCACCAGTGTGGGGGAGATACTCTATAAATAAGGTATATGGAATCCTAACATGGTCAGTTTTGCCAAAGTGAAAGAATCTCTCTACCATCAAGAAAGAAGAGCCAGGAATGGAGTGTGTCCTTTGGACCCAGTATCCCTGTGCTGAACCAGGAAACAGAGAGCTGTGACGTTGAAAGCTGTGATCATGGTGATATGTGGTGGCAGAAAGGGGCAGCAGCAGATGGCAAGTTGTGCTTCCCAGCTCATGGAATGAAAAAGCTGAGTGCCTTTGGGCTAAGTTTTCTGACACCCTGGAACCAGAGCTGAGTCCTTTAGGCCTAGGTTTACTGGTGGAGTGATGTGCCTCTGGGCATTCATTGGCAGAGCTAAAAGACCTTTTGTAACACTTGCCTGAGCAGGACAGAGGCCATGGGACTGTAGGGCCTAGGTGTGCCTACAGGCATTGTTGAGAAGAGGTTGTCCTGATAGAAGAACTATATATCCTGTGAGTTTCTGGGTAATCATTGCAATGAATTAACAAACCTAGTAGAGAAGTAGAGAATAGAGTGTTGTGGGGAAGGACAGTTGGTATAAATTGGTTAAAAAAAAAAAAGGTTAGAGGGTGGAGGCGTGTCTTAACTCTGCCTCATAGGAATTCGCTGTGGGAAACTGATACTGATGATCTTGATTTTCTCTCCTCCTCCTGAGTTTAGAGGAGCTTAGATACCACTGCCGCACCATTTTTACAGTCCTCTGTACATAACAGGGAGCTCTGGTAGCGTAGTGGTAACGAATCGGGCTGTGAACCACAAGGTCAGCAGTTCGAAACTACCAGCGGTTCCCTGGGAGAAAGATGAGGCGTTCTGCTCCCATAAAGATTTACAGCCTCGGAAACCCTGTGCAGGGTAGCTATGAGTCGGAACCGACTCCACGGCACTTAACAACAACAACAAAGATTTACAGCCTCAGAAACCCTGTACAGGGTCGCTATGAGTCGGAACCAACTCCACGGCACAGCACCACCACCACTGTTCGTAACAGATACATAGGAGTGTAATGACTAGGCCATGTGGTAATTTTGTATTTAAACTTTTGAGGAATTCTATCATTTTTGTTATCTTTCACATCTAAAAAATTGAGTTTTCTCTGGTAAAGCAAGTAGAAACACCCATTTCTTCCTATCTTCTCATAAAACTTTGATTAATCATTTATTTTGATTTAAGAGACAGGATACCAGCTGTTAAAGTAAAAAGTTCTGTCTAAATTGTATGCTGTTAGAGATGGTGCTTTTCTAGCTAACCTCTTCTACTCAGACAAAATATGTGGCTATTCCAAGGATCTTTGCAGTTGTCAGTTACGGAATTTGCTTGTCAGGAAATCTAAAACGGACCAAACTTTCCTTTAATATTCATCTCTTGTATGATCTCAGAAAGTTTTAGCAATGATTGGGAAGGCTTATATATCACACGCTAGAATCACTTAATGAACAAAATGTAGTTACTTTTATTAGTGCTGCCAAGATTAGGAGTAAAAGAGTTACAGTGGAAATCAGTGCTTTCTCATTACTCAAACCAAATTTAGCATTTTTCCAGAGCTGTTTCTATTTAATACCATTTTAAAATGGATATATGACTTGATCTCTCTAAGGGTAAATAACCATTGTATCCAGAAAAAAAGGCTATCAGACAGATATTATCACCCATATTGATAGAGGAGTCTTGGTGTGGCTCTGTAGGGTAAGCACTGAACTGCTAAACACATAGTTGGTGGTTCAAATCCACCAACGGCTCCTTGGAAACTCTATAAGGGTCTAAATGAGTCGACAGCATTTAACAACAACAATCTTGATAGAAACTACTTCAGTGGCTTTAGATAAGTGAAAGTAAATTTTCATTAAAGAACTTTTGAATGGGAATAATGGGTTTTCTCTTTTTAATATCTAACTTGAACTTACTTGTAGAACCTTGGGGAAGCTGAGAGAAGGGAAAAAGAATGAATTTACTTCGAAAATACCATTTCAGGTTTTGTAGGTTACTTACTTGGAGAGTTAAATTGGATTTTGACATTACTGGGATTGTATTCAAGATGGACTTAGGAAATAATATTAGAGATATGCCATCTGTTTCAGATTCTTTATTCCCCCACCCCCTTCATGTTTTGTGGCTTTGAATTCATCAGATTATTTTTCAAATAGAAAAAAAATTTAGTGAAAAATTTAGGTTATATAATTTCAGCTGCATTAGTGAATATGTAACTAAAGAACTTGCATTTTTTATATTGAATTATACAGGATGACCAGAGATGCTTTTTAAAGGTAATTGTTAATTTCAAATCATCTGAACATTCGGTAGCTTCATGCATCTTTAATTGTTGTCATTCACTTAATGAACCCAATTTTTTGGCTTTGACAAGCAGAAATTTATTTTCTTACAATTTAGGAGGTGCAAAGTCTGAATAGAGTCCAGCTTCTAGCAGAAGGCAGAGCTCTCCCTGTCTACTCTGAGGGATGGTCCTTGACTCTTCAGCTTCTGTATGTGGGTTCCTTTTCAATCTTCTTTTTTCTTTTAGACTTTAACAAGTAAATTTGTTCTCTAACAATTTTGAAGGCTAGAGTCCAAATCTTAAGACTCCAGCTGTAGCGGGAGACTCTATCTCTATTGGCACCAGGGGAACGTCTTTGTCTCCTTTCAACATCTGTGGGTGGGCTTGGTGTTCCTTGGTGTCACGGTGTCAGTCTTTCCCTGGGTTTAAGGAAAGTCTCAGTAAAGGACCTTGAGACCAAGGATGTTCCTTGCTTCTGGCTCTTCTTGCTTGGTAGTCTGGTCCCTCTTTTCTTGCTGCTTTTTCCTTTTATCTCTTGTAAGATAAAACATGATCTAGACCACACTCCAGGGAAGCTCCCCATACATCTTACATCAGATCAGGTGTGTGATTTGAGCCAGGGTGTTGAGTCCCAACCAAGGGCCCTTACAACTGATTGGTTTATCACATCATTAGAAAACTGCTAAACCACTGAGAATCATGGTCCAGCTAAATTGATACATGTTTTGTGGATACACAGTTCAATTCATGACAGAGAGGAAAAGTAGTCAGTGAAGTTTTGACCAGAAATCTTTAAAGATTTAAAGAAGAATATGCTCAAGAAGGGAGGTTGGTAGCAGAGTGGAGAGCGGCCACCATGACATTTCTAGTGGTTTTTCAGTTTTCTTCCCCTTCATTTGTGCTTCCTTCTCTGTCCCCAATCAGCTCTCTTTTATTTTTTTTCTTTCAGTCTCTTTCTCTTTTTAAACTTTCTCATTGTAATTGGTTTAAGTTTTACAGAGCAAATCAGTTTTCCATTCAACAATCCATACGTATTTTGTTTCATGGCATTGTTTGCAATTCCCACAATGTAACATCACGTATTCTACTTTCTCCCTGTCAGTAAACCATTTTTTGTCAGTAGTGTCTACCATAGTCCACTTGCTTTTTTTTTTTTTTGTGGGAAGTTGCTTAAAATAATAATAATAAGGAACTTGGAGGTCTTATAATACATCTTTCGTCACTCAGTGTGTTTAAACTAGAAGAGAAGCTCTGCTGAGGAGTTTTGATTTACTGCTAAGTCTGTTTAAATTTGCTCTTTTAGTGGGTTTTATCTCACCTATTTGCCTGTAGCTATAGTTTTCATCTAACTGTATACCATGCAGTTCATAGGGCACATACTTGGCACTTTTCAGTTCATAATCTTGAAAAATCCTGAGGACGGGCTTTTTGGCTTTGTTGAAATGGAAAAGATCATAACTTGTTGAGGTCATAACTTGTACCTAGCATGGACCATAAAGGCAAGGCATCTTTGAGAACTGTAATGTATAATTAGTATGGTATGCTAGAAATGGCCTAAAGAGAGAGACATCTGGGTAGAAGAGAACAATGTGTTGTCTGTGGCAGGAATGTTCTGATGAGTTAGGAAGGCAGATGGACTGCTCCTACACTGCTGTGGTCTATCCTTCACTTGGAAGCTCCAGGTGGGTAGTGTAATTATGGAAGAGGTTAGGGTGCCAGGGATAGAAATTATTCTTTAATAATTTCTTACTCATCACAATGGTGATACAGACATATTGGAGGTAGAGATTGGAGACTGTGTCTTGGAGCCAACCTTAGCCAGAGAAGCTGGCTGTATAGGGAGTGATTGCCCTTACTTTCTAAGAAGACTTGGTACAGCACTGGAGCTGGGTGTGTATGTCCAAGTGTTACAGCTTTGATGTCTCCATCAAAATGCCACATACATTTATTGGAACAATAGCATTGGACCTACATTGATTTCTTTTGTTTACACATTCAAACTCCTTCTTAGCCTAGAAAAAAGGGCCTGCAAAATGAGAGCTTTATGTACTTTTATGCCCCACGTGATGAGTTACTAAATACACTTAGATTTGTTTGTTGAAATTAATGAATGGTATGAAAATGTTTAAGTTTTGTTCTTGTGTTTGAGTGTTCATGATAATCTTCACATCTCATTTTAGCTTCTTCAGTTTAAGTTACTAAGCACAGCTGCTGTCAAGTGGCTCCCAGCTGGATGTGTTCTCCATTTCCTAATGGTCACTCTCTGATTGAGGTGCCAATGAGCAGAGAAATGACCAATGCCAGGAAAAAGGCAAGGGAATAGAAAATTCAGGAATTTACCAATCCTTAAATGATGGAAAGGAGTTTCGAAATATGAGTATTTGATTTTTATAATTGTCTTTGTTGTTGTTAAGTGCCATTAAGTTGATTGCAACCCATAGCGACCCTGTATAGGGTTTCCAAGGAGCAGCATGTGAACTTGAATCACTGATCTTGCAGTTTAAAAGACTTTGCAGTCTGACGCATTAGCCCACAGTGCCTATATAACAATAGATGAAAAATACTCATATATACAAGTAGTCCCTTTATAACTTATTTGAGTTATGGTGAACTGCATCTATGATTAGGTTTTGATTTTTAGTAATATATACTATATACGGTGTTGAAATGTTATCTGTAAGTTTATATGTAATGTTTACAACTCCTAAAGGCTACTAAAGATTGAATTTATAAAGATAATGCTAATAAAAGTCAATAATGAAAACAAAAAAAAGAGGTATTTGACTTACAAGACTGATTCACAACAGTTGTTGGAAAAGAGGCCTTTTGTATTTAGGGACTGCCTGAAAGTTATACTATTTCACAATGAAGATTTATGTTTTTGCATTAAAGTCTTTTAATTTTATTACTTTACTAGAATTTCTGTACTCTATGGAAATCAGTTTTACACGGACACACATGAGGTCAACATGAGTTGAAATCAGCTCGACAGCAGTTGGTTAAAGTGGCAATACCTACTTCAGGGGTGGGGAGTCTTTTTTCTGCCAAAATTTATAACATCATTCCTGGGCCATACAAAATTGTCAACTTAAAAATTAGCCTGCATTATTTGGTCAACCATTTAATGAATCCACCCCTATTGTGATGGCTGGAAGTGTGGTTGCCTAAGCAGGGTCAGACCAAATGATTTTGTGGGCCTTATATGGCCTGTGGACTGGATGTTCCCCACCCCTGATCTACTTAGAGATTGTGGGTGCTTATTGAATTTTTTTCATTAAATCATTAAGACTTTTGGTTTTTGGAACAGCTTTAGATTTACAGAATAATTGAGCCAAATAATTTAGATTTTCATTTATCTTCTCATTCCCCTGCCCCCTAAAGACTAAACTAAATCCACTGCCATCATCAGTTCTGACTCATAACAAGCCTATATAGGGTTTCTGAGACTAAATCTTTATGGGAGCAAACAGCCTTATCTCTCTCCCAGAGTGGCTGGTGAGTTTACAACATAGACCTTATGGTTAGCAACCCAGTGCCAAATCCACAGCGCCTCACACACAGTTCTTTTGTTTTAGCATCTTGTATTAGTGTGGAGTCCTGGTGTGGCACTGTAGGCTAATGCACTGGGCTGCAAAGTCAGTTGGAACCCCAAGGTTGGTGGTTCAAGCTCCCCTGTCATTCCTTGGAAACCCTATACAAGGTTGCTATGGATCGAAACCTACTCAACGGCACTTAACAACAACAATTAGTGTTGTATATTAATTATAATTAGTGAATCAATATTTATATATTATTATTAACTATAGTCCCTAGTTTATATTCAGGGTCATTCTTTTTGTTGATTTTTGACAAATACACAATGACATGTATAGTTTCATACAGAGCATAGATAAAAATCCTCTCTGATTCACCTATTCATCCCTCCTTTCTTTCCCTCCAGCCTTCCTACCAATCACTGATTTTTTATTGCATTTATAGTTTACCTTAACAATAATGCATTTCAGATTCCTCCAGGTCTTTTTATGGCTTGATAACTGATTTTTATCATTGAATCATATTCTTTTGTTTGGATGTACCATAGAGTACCTGGGTGGCACAAATGATTCAGTGTTTAATTACTAGCTGAAAGGTTGGCCATTTGAACTCACCCAGGGGTGCCTCTAGAGACAGGCCTGGTGATCTGCTTCCCAAAGGTCATAACCATGAAAACGCCATGGAGTAATTCTACTCTGCACACATGAAATCATCATGAGTCAGATGTATCAGTTAATCCATCCACCTATTGAAGGTCATCTTGCTTGCTTCCAGTTTTAGATGATTATGACTAAAGTAGCTGTAACCATTTGTGTAAGGAGCTCTAGTAGTGTAGTGGTTATGAGTTGGGCTGCTAACCTCAAGGTCAGCAGTTCGAAACTACCAGTTCTTGGGAGAAAGAGGCTTTCTGCTCCCGTAAAGATCTACAGCCTTGGAAACCCTATGCAGGGTCAGTATGAGTTGAAACCGACTCAGTGGCACACCCCCACCACCATCAAACATTCGTGTGCAAGTTTTTATGTGGACTTGTCTGCATATTCTTTGGGTAAATGAATACTTAGGAATACGATTGACTATATCACATGGTAAGATTGTATTTAGCTTTTTAGAAACTACCAAATCTTCTTCAAAGTGGTTATACTAGGAACTTGCTCAGTGGAACATAACAACAACAGTGTGTAGTAGTATCTCATTCTTGTTTTAATTTGCAATTCTCTTAGTGACATGATGTTGAAATCTTTTCGCATGCTTATTTGCCATCTCTTGCTGAGGTTCAGATCTTTTGCCTACTAAAAATGTTGCTTGTTATTGTTGAACTTGAAGAGTTCTTTTTAATATTTTGTTTGCAGGTTCTTTCTCACATATGTGTCTTGTAAATACTTTTTCCCTGTCTGTGGCTTGTCCTTTTATTAGCAGTGTCTTTTGCAGGGATAAGTTTTAAAAAATTTTAATAAAGTGCAGTTTATTAATTTTTTTCCTTCATAGATAATGCTGTTAGTGTTATATCTGAAAATTCATCACCATACCGAGGTCAACTAGATTTTCTCTTATGTTTTCTTCTATAAATTATATGGTTTTGCAATTTACATTTAGATGTAAGATCCATCTTGAGTAAATCTTGGTAACAGGTATAAGGATGGTGTCAATATTTACATTTTTGCATATGGATGCCCAATTGTCTTATAGTTTATTTTTCTAAAGGTGTTAATATGGAATCATAGTTTTTAAAAAATGTGATCATTTACATAGGAAAACATTAGCTTTACATTCATCCTTATTGTATATCGTTTCTGCCATGGTTACAATCCCTCCATGCATCATCAGCCAACAAAAGGGTATACTATGCAAGCCTGCCCCCTGGTCCTCAGCACACAGGCCCTCTCCCTCTCTTGGTCTAGAGTCCCCAGCCGCTCCATCTCTCCACGTCATTGTCTCTGCTTCCATCTCTGGCGTCTCTGCCTCTCTGGGTAGGGTCTTGCACTCTGCTCTTCTCCCTTGATGGCTCCTGGACTGCAAAGTCAATCACTCCCCTCCTTTTGCTACAAAACGCCCACCTTTACATTTCCAACCCTCACAAGTCAGTCCTGATAACAGTTTTTCACCATTATACCACAAGGGACCTATCCCCATCTTCTTTCATTTGCCCCGCCCAGCCAGATTGGATACTACTCTATGGAGATTCCATCTTCCTCTGTGTCCTCTGGATCTAGGCTCCCTCTTGAAAGCTTGTAAGCCAGTCACTTCATGCCTTTGTAGTCCCCCCATTTTGGGTAGCCAGTGTCCAAGTTGCCCATCCCTGTCTCCTCTGTGTATGGAGTGGGTGGGAATGATCTTTGCTGTAAAGATTTGTTTCCTCTTTTGAGCTACTGCATCCGTAGGTGTAGGTCAGGTTCATCAAATGGTATCAGATTACTCTTTTTTTTTTTTTTTCCTCTTCTTTCTTCTTCTAGTTGAGCTCTGATCATCCAGTCATTGAAGTGGAATCATGTTTTTTTAATGGATAAAATACTTGTGGGAGTGATTTTTAAGTGGGATTTCCCTAAAATTCTTGGATGAGCTTAGAATTGCTATTTAGAATTGGCATTAGCCATTCATAAAGGTTGATATTATATCATTAGATGTGATGTGAAAAGTGCTTTATTCAGTGTTTGAGATATGTACCAGTGCTTTAGGATGAGTGAGCGGAATGTGGGAGCAGCCATATGACATTTGCAGGTAGTAAATAGGCTTGGTAGGAGATCTAAATCCAGAATTTTTGAACTGTCACTAAATGTTAAGGATCATTACCACTTGCATTTTACTATCCTGGTAGGTTTCAGCTGTACTGTACAGATTTCTTAGCTAACTTCCCTGTGTTTGATGCTTATTAGTTATTGCACTTGTTGATGACTGTCCAGAAGCTTGAGCTGGCAAAGACTGAATAGTTGCTTGCTTTTTCCAATTCTGACTCAGGTTAGGAATTGCAGTCCTAAAAGTAATAGAATGCTCTTCTGAGGTACTTATTCACATTGTCTAAATAGTTAACAACGAGCCCTGGTAGAATAGTGGGTTACAAGTTGGATTAACTGCAAGGTCAGTTCGAATCTACCTCCACTAGCTGCTCCACAGGAGAAAGATGAGGCTTTCTGCTCCCATAAAGCTTTACAGGGGTCACCATGAGTTTGAACCGGCTCCACGGCACATCACTACCGCCACCACCATCAAGTAGATAAACAGTTGGCTTTGTAACTGTCTTCTCCTCAACTTCTAGAACACCTTCCATTTTCTCAAACCTTTTCATATCCTGGCATTTGTATTTTCTGAACGTTTAAGATATGAGGCAAGCTTTGCTGGTTGATAGTCTCTATATACCATGGAGTTGGTTCCGACTATAGCGACCCTGTATAGAGTTTCCAAGGCTGTAAATCTTCACAGGAGCAGAAAGCCTCCTTTTTCTCCTACTACAGCTGGTAGTTTCCAACTGCTGGCCTTGAGGTTAGCAGTCTGACTCATAACCACTACACTACTAGAGCTCCTTTGCTAAATAGCTCTATTTGATGGGTTTTGTTTGCTTTTTCACCTAGTTAAACAATAACAGATTCAAGGAATTAACCTGGTGTGGCTTTGTAGGATCAACAACAAGGTTGGCAGTTCAAACCTACCACCTGCTCCTTGGAAACTCTCTGTAGGGTCTCTATGAATCATTTTGACTCATCGGCACTTCAAAACAACATGAAAGCACTTAGATTCTCCAGAGAGAGATACTCTCCAAATCAGTCAATACTCAAGCTTACTTTGTATTTAATGGAATCCCATCTAGTTAATGCTTTTTATCTCTTTAGTTTCATAGTTGGTGGAATCATACAGCTAGAAGAAAACATGGTAGTAGATTTGTTGGTGCGGTGCTGTGGGTTAATGTGTTGGACTGCAAAGTCAGTTTGATCCAGAAGGTTAGCAGTTCAAGTTCACCAGCCGCTTCTCAGAAACCCGATACAGGGTTGCTATGAGTTGGAAACAACTCGACACTTAACAACAACAACATAGCCAAGAATACCTAAGCACAGAGTCTGACGTCTCAAGATTGAGTAATTAATGAACCAGACAGAACCCAGGTCTCCTGGCTCCCAGTTCTATTTCTGATACAACTACACTGGTTTTTTTCATTTTAGTTAACAAATTATGGCTTATAAAGCATAAAATTTCCAAGAAAGGTAAGTGGTCTATTAAATCATATTAAACAATATTTCTTGGATCAAGCTACTTGGTTGAATTCCTAGCTAGTGTATAAAGTATTGAGTGTGTATTTTTTCTGTTATCAGGTATCATTAGCAAATTTGTTATGTTTCATATTTACATAGAAACTGGCCAATTCAGAAATAATGGTGACGATATGATAACCTATATTTAAAAGTGCACATTTTGCCATATTTAAATAAGACTTAATATATTATCATTTTGTATAGTGGGGATAATCTGTCAGTATTTAATGCCATAAAACAAGAATACAATTCTGCTTTCACATGGTGGTATATTTATAAAACTAGAGTGAGTGTTATGTAAAAACTGAAAGTACAGATTAATATGCATCTTGTGAATTCAGGGCTTGAAAGATGCACATCTGTTGAGAAAACAAATCATAGAACTATTCAGAGCTTCAGCATCTTTAAATATGTGTGCTTTGGTTCTCTTTAACTGTTTTAAAACAGTCTTTAATGGATTTAGGAAAGGCCATTTGCTCTAAGGAAATGACTATGAAATAATTTATGGTGCTATTAATCATTTTACTGTATGCCACAGCATTTAGGTACATTAGTATTTTCTTTATTTATTGAGGAAGGAAGGGGTTAAATGACTCACCTACCATAATGAAATGTTTGTTACAGAACTCCCTGGGAAAAAAAGAGAAAGCATTGTTTCTTGAATTGGACAGTAAATAAACATTTTAATGTTCTGAGTTCTAATTCCAATCCACAATCAATAAGGGCATAATTACAGAACTCTTGGACTCCTGGTGTGGTCCTGTAGGATCAGCATTTGACTACGAACCAAATAGTGGGCAGTTCAAACCCACCAGCTGCTCCTTATAAACCCTATACAGGGTCTCTATGAGTCGGAACCGGCTCAGTGGCACTTAACAGAACTCCTACTGTGTATGTTGTTGTTGTTGTTAAGTGCCGTCGAGTCGGTTCCGACCCATAGCGACCCTGTACAGGGTTTCCGAGGGTGTAAATCCTTACGGGAGTAGAAAGCCTCATCTTTCTCCCGCGGAGCGGCTGGTAGTTTCGAACCACTGACCTTAAGGTTCGCAGCCCATACGCTACCAGAGCTCCTTTACTTTAAAAAGTTCATGGAAAATTCCATTATCTTACAACTCCATTTTTCCATGAACTCTTTGAAGCCCTCTCTTACATCAGTTAGAATATGTTGTTGCTGTTGTTAAGTGCCGTCGAGTCGGTTCCGACCCATAGCGACCCTGTACAGGGTTTCCGAGGGTGTAAATCCTTACGGGAGTAGAAAGCTTCATCTTTCTCCCGCGGAGCGGCTGGTAGTTTCGAACCACTGACCTTAAGGTTCGCAGCCCGATTTGTAACCACTACGCTACCAGAGCTCCTTATATAAACATTGATCAAGTAAGATAAACAAAACTTATAATGAAAAGTAGAGAACAATATAATCTGATATGTAATTAGTGAAACTTTATGATATAATCTGTAAACGTTACAGGAATTTATTGTTTGTTGTTGTATGTTATTGGGTTGGTTCCAACTCGTAGTGACCCTATATAGGTTTTCCAAGAGGAACTGGTGGGTTTGAACTGCTGACCTTTGGTTACAGTCCATTGCTTATTCTATAGCACCATACCAGGAATTTAAAGGGGAGAAAATTAAATGCTGTTCTCATAGCTCTGATGGGAAGGAGATTGAAGTTAAAATAATGGGTCTCAACTCTGACTGCTCAATAGAACCACGTGAGGAAATTCGCCTCAGGATCTATTGCATCAGAATGTCAGAGGTGGAACCTCTATAGTTTAAAACAGACTCTCCCAGGTGATTGTAATGTCCAGGCAGAGTTAAGACCTACAAACTTAAATGATGGGTAGGGTTTGGATAGGCACATAGGGCAGGAGGGAGAGACAAATGGGCATAACCTGTGAAAAGCGTAATATGATGAAAGGAGAAGTAAGTCTATGGTGGCCGAATGGTGTTGTACTTTTTAAGTGCAGGTCTTCTCAAAGTATGGTTTCCTTACCAGCAGCATCAGGTTCACCTGTAAACATTTAAAATAGAAAATATGAGCCCCAGCTCCAGACTAATGAATCCGAAACTCTGGGGATGGGGTCCAGCAACCTGTATTTTAACAAGCACTCCGGATGCTTCTGATGTACAATAAACTTTGCAAATAGCTGTTACTAGAGGATGATGAAAGCCAGGCAGAGGAAGTTAGATTTCATGTGGTAATAAATAGGGGCCCATTGAGTGTTTTTAAGTTGAAGAGTAATAGGATGTTACAAGCATTTTGTAAAAGGTAAATAATGGTGATGTGCCAAATCCTTTGGACTACTAAAAGAGGGGAAAGAAAGAGGGCAGTTCAGGAGATATGAACATAGTCTAGCAGTAGTGTGGGCATCTTCTAGAAAAGCAGTAAGAACACTGAATAATAATAAATAATGATGGCAATAGCTACATTCTTGAGTGCTTGTGTAACAGGCAATACACTAAATGCGTTACACGTGATCTCATTTCATTCTCAAAGCGAGTCACTGAGGTGGCTATTATTCCCATTTTACAGATGAGGCAAAAGGGAAGGTTTATTCTCAAAGTTCACACTGGTGATAACTGGTGGGGCCAGGATATCAAGCTCAGATTTCTCTGTGTATAATATAAAACCTCTTTTGAAGAAATAGCTAATCATATTTGGAGACCAAGAAATAAAAGGCATCCCTATTACACCATTTTCAGTACTGTCACTGCAATTTTTCTTCAAAGTTTCCTTACTGAGTCTTTTCAAAGCATTCAGCTCAATTTAAAATATTGTTAAAGTACTACTGCCTACAATAAAGAGTTATATAATTTAAAAATTGAAAGTGAACATTTGTGTACTCATCACTCAAATAAAGAAATAGAACATTACTGGTACCATATAGAAGGCTCTGCGTGTCTGTCTAACCTCTAGGGGTAACCACTATCCTTGATTTTGTGTTAATTAGATACGCAAACATGTAGGAAAATGTCATCTATAATGAGAAGAAAAACCAAAACAATCAATAGAAACAGACCCTGAAATGATGGAATTAGCATACAGGACTTAAAAATGATTAGTAACAAGTTTAAGGATATGAAGGCAAACATGAAACAAAACCCAACTGTACAGAGAATGGAAGAAATGAAAAACCAAATGAAAATTATAGAGCCTAAAAATACCTTAATTGCTACTTCATCAAATATGGGCTTTTTAGTTTTTTAATAAGCAGGTAGTTTGGCTAATCTGCAGTACTGCCAGAGATGGAAGCATAGCTCCCTTTTTTTTTTCCTTTGACGTTCCTGTTGTACGGTAATTCCCTAACCACTCTCATAAATTTCTTTATCATCTTTAACTTTACCCAAATGTGGTAATATTTAAATATTGGAGACAATATTTAAATTTAGTTTTAATTTACAAAAGGAAGGCTATCAGTAATATTGTTCAAAAATAAAAGGTAAAGATTTTAAGATACAAAAAGGGCATATAACCAAGATGAGTATTAATGAAGGTCTAACGACTCCACGGCATATAACAACAAGGATTAATACCTTCATTAATACTCATCTTGGTATTAATAAAGGTCTAAGGATTAATACTGAGTCCTGGTGTGGTGCTATGAGTTAATGCATCAGACTGCATAGCCGGTTGAACTGCAAGTTTGGCAGTTCAAGCTCACCCGCTGCTCCTTGGAAACCGTATATAAGGTTGCTATAGGTCGGAGTCGACTTGATGGCACTTAACATCAACAACAAGGATTAATACAGTTAAAATAAGAGTTAAGTATTTATTATAGATATATTGGATTGTAATTGAATACAAATTGTATTTCATGAATTAAAGGCACATTTTTTACTGTATTTTTATGTAGTTAACTTATTATCCTTTGATCTTAAGTGTTCATTTTTAATCATTTCCTAGACAAGGCTCTAGTGTATCCACTTTGAAATGTAACTTCCTGTTGTTAGGCCAGTACTGACAGCATAAACCTCTTTATGCACTCAGCTGTGATTAAACCAGGGTTGCATCCTTGGTATCAAAGTACCAACTCCCAGTTACTAAACATACTTTAAATCTTTCTAAGTTGCCACAGTTACCAATACTGTTTTCAGGGCCGTTGGGATTTGTCTGTATGCTGACCAGGTTAGGACAATTAATTATTTTTCTTTGGCTAAAAAAGAAAAAAAGGTTTTAATGTTTTGTTTTGTTTTTCAGATGCTTTATTATTTATGTTTGAATATTCACATCAATTGATGGTTGAGAAAGTTAAGATTAGACATACTGATTTGAGTCCCTGGATTATTTCAGATTGGAACTCAGAATTTTTAGCCTTTAGTTCAGAGCAACAACAGCGTTGCTTTTTAAATAATAAAGTGCCTAGCCTAGAAGTAGATCATTGTGGAAATGAAAATATTTTTCAAGAACTACAGCTATGGCTATGAGTCAGAATGGACTCCACGGCACATAACCACCACCACCACAGAATCTATAACTACAGTATAAATGTGATTGTTATTTTTATAGCATTCAAACACCATTATGTAATTTAATTGCAGTATCATAAAAAAGTATAAAAGATGAAGGAGTATTTCATTTGACATAATATGTACTTCTAACCAGTAATTATTTGTATCTGGTGTATTTTCATTTCACTATTGGGCTAATGTTTTCTTGCAAATGCAAGTTTTAAACGTTTAAACATTTAGATTAGTAAAATATTACATTATTGTAAGCTGTTTACAGAGGTAAAATACAGTCATTATAAAAAGTTTTATCATTGTGATAATTTATTTAAAAGTGGTGGTGGTAGTACCCTGGAGTCCATTTTAACTCATAATGACCTTATTTAGGGTTTCCAAGGCTGTAAATCTTTATGGGAACAGAAAACCTCATCTTTCTCCATCAGAGCTCCTGGTGGATTTGAACTGCTGACCTTTGGTGGATTTGAACTGCTGACCTTGGGTTAGCAACCCAGTACAAAACCACCCAAGTACTTGTATGTTTACCTTCATTGATAAATTTAACGGTTTGATATGTATGCCTTTAAAAATGATTTGTAAATGCTAATATTTATTATTCTCTTATTATGAAATATACTATATACTATTTATTGTCTTGTTTTAAAATGTTAAAGGTATTTTGTTATTTTCTGAGGACACGTATTTGATTTCCTTTTCAAATTTCTGTTATAATCTCATATGTGGTCATTGTAAAAATTGGAACAATATAGAAAAGTTAGGAAGAACAAAAGAAAATCACATATAGTACTTCCTAGAGACTAAATCATCATTACCAGCTACATCTTTTCCAGTTTGTTCTGTGATTACATGAGGTATTTGTATATATTCTGATAAGATTTGCATTAGTTTTTAGTTTAGTATACTCCTTTTCTCATTGAACATTGAGAATATCATTTCATATCAGGACAGTTATTTAATGGCTGTTTCAGTCTTTCACTAGGCTTCTGTTGTAAACTTTTAATTTACTTTCACATACTCCTGAGATGAACATAATATATTTATGTTGGCTTCTTATTTTTACCTTTTTGTTGGTGTGCTGTTGAGTGGATTCTGACTCATAGGTAGTGTAGACCTATATTATGGGAGCTGATTGTCTTCTCTTTTCTCTTGTGGAGCCGGGTGTGTCTAAATCTCCAACCTTTTCATTAGCAGTTAAATAACCATTACGCCTCAGGAAACTTATTTTCTTTGTTGTTAAGTCAGTTGATTCTGACCCATAGCGACCCTGTATAGGGTTTCCAAGGAGCAGCTGGCGAGCTTGAACCACCGACCTTGCAGCTCAAATGATTTTGCAGTCTGATGCATTAGCCCACAGCGCCACACCAGAACTTAGTAAATGAACATTACTGAGTATTTCTTAGAGTTCCGTAATGAACATTTTGCCAGATTGTTTAACAGAGAAGTTGTGGTATGGTCCCTTTAGCAAGGCATTAGAAGAGGACATAGGGAGGCTGCAAAAATGTAGAAAAATGGAATTAAAAGATAATGGAATATTCACTTGAACTTTTTTGAAGTGTCCTGTGTATCTTGTGGAGGAGTACTGGTGTGGTGCTGTGGGTACTGCGCTGGACTGCAAAGTAGGTTTGAACCCAAGGTCAGCGGTTTAAACTCACCAGCCACTCCTTGGTTGATTGAATTTAAATCCTGTGCAGGGTTGCTATGAATTGGAACCAATTCTATGGCACTTAACAACTAACAACAAAATTTTTCTGGACTTTCTCAACATTGAGCACCATAGTTTTCTTTTATATTTTCTAATTTTATACATGAAAATTGTTATCCTATGTTTTTACTACATTTTTAATGTAAGCTTCATATGTATAACACAACTCAGTGTTAGTCTCCGGATAACATAAACATTTGGTAATTAACTGTAAATCAAAAAGTAAAATTAATTAAAATTTATATGAAAGTAGTATTATTTGAGCCACATAAATATTGTATTAATTTCTGAAAGGTTAGCATGAAAATTGCAAAGGACTTGTTTTTTGTAGTTTGCATTGTCATATATATAAGACTTGGTACAGTTGGCTCTTGGAATTGATGGAATATAAATTTGAAGTCTTTCAACAAATTGCTGCTGCACTGGAGGCACTCACTCGGCTAAGCCAAGAAATTTGGAAGACAACTAACTACCTGGCCAGCTGATGAGAAGAAATCCATATATGTGCCCATTCCAAACAGAGGTGATCCAACAGAATGTGGAAATCATTGGACAATATCATTAGTTTTGCATGCAAATAAAATTTTGCTTTTTGCTAAAGATAATTCAAAAATGACTGTAATAATACATTGATAGGGAACTGCCAGAGGCTCAGGCCAGATTCACATTAGGTTGTTGTTGTTGTTATGTGCCATGGAGTCGGTTCCAACTCATAGCAACCCTGTACAGGGTTTCCGAGGCTATAAATCTTTATGGTATTAGAAAGCCTCATCTTTCTCCTGCAGAACAGCTGGTAGTTTCGAACTGCTGACCTTGCGGTTTGCAGCCCAATTCGTAACCACTACGCTACCAGAGCTCTGATGTAGAACAAGGGATATCACTCCTGATGTCAGATGGATCTTGGCTGAAAGCAAAGAATACCAGAAAGATGTTTACCTCTGCTTTATTAACTATGCAGAGGCTTTCTGTTGTGTGGATCATGACAAGCTATAGACAACATTACAAAGTAAAAGTATCTGGAACTCTTAATTGTGTTCCTGAGGAACCTGTACATAGACCAAAAGGCACTTGTTCAAACAGAATAGGGAACAGAGTGGCTTAAAATTAGGAAAGGTGTGTGCTGGGGTTGTATTCTTTCACTACATTTAATCTGTATTCTGAGCAAATAATTCAAGAAGCTAGATTATATGAAGAATGTGGCATCAGGATTGGAGGAAGACTGATTAGCAACCTGTGATAAGCAGATGATAACAACCTTGCTTGCTGAAAGCAAAGAGAACTTAAAATACTTACTGATGAAGATCAGTATCGGTTGCACCTCAGTGTGAAGAAAATAAAAATCCTCACAACTGGGCCAATAAATAATATGTTAAATAGAGAAAAAATAGAAGTTGTCAAAGACTTCTTTTTGCTCGGACCCACAATCATTACTCATGGGAACAGTAGTCAAGAAATCAAATGACTTACTGCATTAGGCAAATCTGTTGCACAAGACCTTTTTAAAGTGTTGAGAGCAGAGATGTCAATTTGAGAACTAAGGTGCGCCTAACCCAAGCTATGGTGTTTTCAGTAACCTCATATGCGGGTGAAAACTGGACAGTGAATAAAGAAAACCATAGAAGAGTTGATGCATTTGAGTTATGGTGTTGGAGGAGAACATTAAAAGTACCATGGAATGTCCGCAGAACAAACAAATCTGTGTTGGAAGAAGCCAGAATGCTCCTTAGAAGTGGATGGCCAGTCTTTGCCTCTCATACTTTGGACATATTATCAGGAGGTACCAGTCCCTAGAGAAGGACATCATGTTTGGTAAAGTGGAGGGTCAGCAAAGAGGAAGACCGCTAACAAGATGGATTGGCACAGTAGCAGCAGCAGTGGGCTCAAACGTAGCAATGATTGTGAAATTGGCGTAAGATCTGGCAGTGTTTCATTCTGTTGTGCATAGGGTCCCTATGCGTTGATACTGACTCGACAGTACTTAGCAACAGCAACAACAACAACAAAGTTGGCTGACTAATCAGCATTGAGTTTTGGCTGGGTACAAATAGCACTCAGCCCTGAAGGTAGTTGGTTTATAGCTATAAGGAATCATCTTCATTTGTGTCTGAAAAATATCTCTTGAAAAGAGGGGTTGATAGGTAAATTGTGGTGGAGTCAGAATCATAGATGCGATGGCTAACTAATAAAAAGGGCAAGCTGTTTTAAAGGCATTTGTATTTCACATTATTATAGATCCTTCTTATTTGTATGAGGAAGGAACCCAAAGGATTTCTCATAAGAAATAATTTTTTATTAACTTGATTTATTTATTGCCTGTATTTGAACACATTACGCAGCATTTCTTTTTTTCTTTACTCTATTGTTTTATAATAATTATAATTCATAAGTTACGAAAGATATGATTTGTTCTGGCCTTGAAACTAAGTATGCCATTTCGAAACCTAAGATAGTTGCTTTTGTCAGTTAAGGATCAATGATAATTTTCTTTTAACTTTTTTGGTATGATTTGGGTGAAATTTACAGAGAAAATTTGTTTTCCATTCAGCCATTCATACACATCTTGATTTATGACATTAATTGCAATCCCCACAATGTCACAGCACTCTTCCCAGTTCCTCCCTCTGTTTACTGTTTCCAGACTTCCTTTTTTCCTTTCTTCTGAGCTATATCCCCAGGGCAAATGCTGACCTTTTGATCGGATATGGTTGGTTTTTCTAAGGAATGAGCATGTTTATGGTGTTATGTTATACTTTTGAGTCCTGTCTACTATTTGGACTCTGGTGTGGTGCTGTAGTATTAGCACTGAACTGCCAACTACAAGGTCGGCAGATCAAACCCACTAGCCGCTCCTTGGAAACTGTAACAGTCAGTATGAGTCGGAAAGACTCAATGGTACTTAACAACAACAGTTGTTTGGGTGAATGTTGAGCTGGGGGTGGGGGTGGGGGATGAGTTTAGCTCTAGGCCTGAAGAGCCATACTCTTGTAAGTTCCACCAGTATAAGACCAGTAAGTCTTTTTTATTATCTTGAATTTTGTTCCACATGGATCAGTGATTATTTTTAATATGCTAATCACAGGCTTTTTACCTTCTGCTCCTGGATCTGCTATGTTAGATGTAATTATGAAATGAAGTGACTCTTTATCCAGTCATATTTTATATGCATAGGAACTTTTATAGTTTTACTTCCTAAAAAAGCCATATATGCAGAATTGAGAACTAAAATGTAGGCTAGGAAGTTTTTGTTCTAAAACTCTGAGCCCTAAAATTCATGTACTGTGCTCACAGAAGTGAATGGGTGCTTCTGAAGCATCCATAAGTGTAGTCATCTGAGTTTTAAAACTTTACCAACAGGTTTGATTATGTTGTTGTTGTTAAGTGCTATCAAAGTCAGTTCCAACTTACAGGGACCTTGTATAAGGGTTTCCAAGGAGTGACTGGTGGGTTTGAACCACTTACCCTGTGGTTAGCAGACCAGTGTTTATCCTATAGAGTTTGGTTGTAGCTTATAGCAAATTAAAGTAGACAGATTACAAACCACAGAGGAGATGCTGCTAGAAACCGAATGCACTAACACCAGCAAGAAGCAAATTTCAATATAAAGGAAAGCTACAAGTTTACGCTTAAAATGAAACAGCCTGGGGCCATTTAATGTGCTTGACTGAAAATTGAGCCATGGGGTCCAGTTCAGTTTCTAGACCTGAAGGGTGACCAGTGGCCATAGTTTTGGGATTCCACCAATCACTGACTATTATTCTGGTCCCTTTTTAAAATTTTTAATAATTTCAATCCCCTCCATGTACCATCAGTTAACAGTATTTACCTCCATTCATTTTAACTCTTACATTCCTCCCTGTGTCTTCTACTGTCTTCATCTTTCCACTCCCTCTTGTTTATTGCCTTCCCCATCACCCAAATTAACATGTGCCTACCCTCTACCCTGTGAATAATATCCCCTTTCCTTCCATCCCTGGTAACTACATAGGATGTTTCTTCTAGCAAGAAAACCTTTTCTTAACTTTTTACAACAGTGGTCTCACACAATATTTGTCCATTTGTGATTTAATCTGATGATAAAAATCATTTGTGGTTATAACACAGTACTATAAAAGGAAAAGACACAAGTGAAATTCAGTTATCTTTTGAGAAACAACATTTTTCCTGTTCTAGAATTATAGAACATTGTTTTGGACTTGGATTTTTCTGTAGCCAAATGTATGAAATTATGTGAATTTTACTACACTGTCTTTGTAATTGAATTTGGCTCAGGCTTATGGGAATCCTGTGGGCGTGTTAGGTTTCTCCCCCCACTCTCAGATTTCTGTACAAGCTACTAGAGGAGGGTTGGTTTTAATTAATGTTTCACAAAGCAATGCTAAAATATGTTTTTTGGGTTTTTTTCCCCCTGCTTTGTGGTGGGCTAGCCAATTGTTTCTTTGCCCGTTGTGTCTTTTTTGGTTTTAAAGAAGAAACTTCCTCCTTACTCAGTGCTTTCAATATTTCAAAATGAAACTGATAAACCTGACTTTTATTTTAGTGTAATGGCAATGATACCGAATTCAGAGTTAGCTGTACTTTTTTCCCCTTTTGAGGCAATGGGAAGCTATTTCCTCTACCACTCTCAAACATAATCTCTTTAGCGTTTTCACTTGTTAGGGACATCCATCCCATTTGAGGGTTGTAGTGATCCAGATTAACAGCACAAAGCAGTTTACAGACAAGATTTTGTTTTGTTTTACTACTTTGGATTGTTTGTCTTTATTTACCTATTTACCATTACTACAGATAGACTCAGAGGACTTAGGGATTCTTGTGAGTTCAATATGGAATCACAGGAACAAAAAAAACCCTGATTCTATCTGCAGTGGTAGTATATGAAGGCAAACTGAAAGACAAACCAGAGGAATAAAATAAACTAAGCTATTCTTCGTGATTCTTTGAATTTTATGTGGAGACACAAGAAGACAAGGAGAAAGAAAATCTTTGACCCTCTGTGGCTATAAGGAGAGGTCCCTTTACAGGTTCTGACTGGTTTTGTCTGTTTTCCTTCCCTTCTTACCTCCTCCTTCCCACACACTGCTTTGAAGATTTTTACAGGAAGAACACAGATGAGGGAAGCAAAGCACTGACTACAAGGTTTCCCCACATTTCAGATCAGGATCATTATTTTCATGTAGCGGTCATTTTTATTTTGCCAATAAGGAAATTGAGGCGTAGTCAAAATAGATTCTCTGTATTGCTTTACCATTTGAACCCTTTTGTGAGTCACTATGTTTTCCCTAGTCTCAAGCTTAAGAAAGCACTCTGACTTCCTTCTTTGTAAAAGAGGTACATTGAAATACAGGCAGTCCCTGAGTTACAAACATCAGACTTATGTACAACCCCTACTTACTACTTAACTCCAGTATAGTATTTTATATTATAAAATTTTTATAAAATATATTATAAAATATTATAAAATTTATATATGAGGTACATATAATGGTCTGTAATAACAAGTGGTCACTCCTTTGCGACATGCATCTGAACATTATTATTACTGTGTTGCTATGTTAAGGATGTTTTGGTATGTCTGAAAGTGTATCTTTAATTTTTTTATGCATAAAAAGGTTCACTATATACATGCTTCCTCTGCCATCTGATAGTAGAGTGTTCCTATGAAACCTTTTGTAAGCCAAAATGGTGTAAAATGAAGAAACAGTTACCATTAATTCATATGGTGACAAATTTTGAGCATTCCAGACTCAAAAAAAGTAGCCTGCTAAATCTTACCAGTAATACACAAAACCTAAAATAACCCTAATGTATAGTCTTAAGGAGACATTTTAAGCTAGGGCAGCTTGATCCTGAGTGTAGTCTGGAGGAGGAGCTTGGCAACACCACTCTTGTTGCTCAAGTTGTGCTCTGCCTCATTAATGGTTCACTGCATAACAAATGCTAAATACTAGTTTTGCCTTTCACCTTTTTCCATAAAAGCAGAAATTTTTGAATTTGTTTTGTTTGGCAAAAACAGGTACTAATGTAAATCTTTCATAAAAGCAAAGTGGCGTGAAGCAAACTTTCAAAAAACAGGAGGTACTAAGACAGACATATGACTGACATTAGAAATGAATGGTACCTAACTGTTCTGACTTATGTACAAATTTGACTTAAAGATAGGTTTAGGATGGAACTCGTTCATAATCTGGGGACTACCTGTAGTAATTATTTGCCTGTTACTGATTTCAGCCTCATTCCTTCCATAGGCAGATGGTGATAATTGTGGTAGAATTCTTTGACGCATTGATTTTGACCAACAAACACCTGATTTCCAACAGTACTAAAGAGTGGGATTTGTGTGATACGCCTTCCTATAGCGTATTGAAATACAGCAGCATGACAGAGTTTGCAGAGATTGTTCCTTAAATTTGTTTGCCCGTGGAAATTTGCCAACATTCTGAAATAGTTACATGAGAAAATGACTGACAGGACACAGTTAATTAGCATGCTTTCTATTCAAGAGTAGAAGAGGAACGTTGTTGTTGTTGTTAAGTGCCATCGAGTTGATTCCAACCCATTATAGGGTTTCCGAGGAGCAGCTGGTGACCTTGAACTGCCGGCTTTGCAGTTCAAACGGCAGAAGAGGGACATTAGTCAGTTAAAAATGGTGGTGGTGTTTATTTCATTGCACAAGCAATGGAATGAAAATTACTAGAAATTAAAAATGATAAGAAAATGAAAATTCTGCCACGTGAATACATAAATCATTTGTATTTTCCATTCAGGAGTCCTGGTAGCGTAGTGGTTTATGATCTGGGCTGCTCGGTAGTTAAGATCAGTAGTTAGAATCTAATCGTCATTCTGTGGGAGAAACTTTCTTCTGTAAAGAAGCCTCAGAACTCCTTTCCAGGGTCACTATGAGTCAGAACCGACTCGGTGGCACACAACCACCATCAGCACCACTTGTACTTGTGTGTGACCATCATCCTACTTAATTTTTATTATTTGGTAATAGTTATCAATAAATATGTTTTTATAGTATATAAAGCCATATTTTTAAATGGACTAGGTACTGGGAAAATTTAGGGATTTTTAGAGATGGATGGCAAATACTTGTAAACAATTCTTTCTTATAGTCATTTGGTAAAGGAAACCTTTTAGAAAGGAACTTTGAAGAATGAAGAGAACAGTAAACAAATGAAAGGTGGAGGGAATGTATAATTTCAGAACCACCGTTATAACCTAAAGGAGCCCTGGTGGCTAAAATGCTCAGTTGCTAACTGAAAATTCAGTGGTTCGAACCCAGCAGCCACTTGGTGTAAAGATTATAGCTTTGAAAACCTTGTGAAGCAGTTCTAATAAGGTCACTATGAGTTGGAATCAATTTGCCAACAATGGGTGGTAGAACATAATCAGTTAAGAATAGATTCTACTTACTTTATTTTTCCAGCGATACGGAAAATACAATTTTTAAAACACTTTTTATTGTGAATTGTGTGAATGTTCAAAGAATAGATCATCAGTTTTACATTCGGCAAATCATATACTTCATTTCATTACAATGATTGGAATCACTTCCAAGTACCATCACTTAACAGCATTTACCTCTTTTCACTTTCACTGGTTTCCCGCATCCCACCCCAGTAATCTTCATAGAACATTTCTTTTATTAAGAAAACCTTTTAATTTTTTTTCAACAACAGAAATCCTTCCGCTATTAAACAGGTAAAAATGATGAGCTTATTTAAATGAAATAAAACGGAAAAACACTTTAAAAATTATCGTCACATTGGCAAGCACATAAGGTAGAAAACATGAAGAGAGCCTAAATCCAGAGAGGAGTCCTGGTGTGGTGCTGTAGGATAAGCACTGGACTATTAACCGAAGGGTCAGTTCCAGTCGCTCCTGGGAAACCCTTTTCAGATTGTCTATGAGTCAGAACTGACTCAACAGCACTTAACAACCACCACCACCAATTCAGAGAGGTAAGCAAGCATGGCATGACTGTGGCTTTGAGGGTATCTACCAGTTCCTAACGATATGTAGTTTCAGTTTTAAGAGGTAACATGGAACTCAGGAGACGAAAAATAGGATCTTACAATGGGGGAGTTCAGCTAGTTATCTGTCTTCCTAAAATCAGAACCCCCAATTCCCTTTGCACAAAGAAGGGCAAACAAACAAAAAGTCATCCAACAGAGAGAAACAGAGTGGCTATGGAGAAAGGGAGACCAGAGTTTTTCCCAAGCAGTTTTAATTAGAAACATGCCCTCTCATAAAGGCTTGGGACCCCATTACCTGTGTGATTTGAAAAATTCTCTAAGCTAAGACTTGTTTTAAGTGATTATAGCTTGGTATTGTGCCCAGGCATTGGACAGAAGTAAGTTTCCCCAAATCCTTCCTAAAGAAACATCCTCCCAAAGGCTTCAAAGACTGACTTTCACCTAAAACAATTTAAAATAGAAAAAACCCTTGGGGCAGTCAGTCACATGGGTTGCTATGAGTTAAAAAATCAGCTCAGTGGCAACTAATAACACAGTTATATATGGTTGTTCTTTTGTTAAAAACGATTTAAAGGATATTACTGACATTCCTGATTCTGTAGGGAATAGGGTAGACATTTGGATTCTAGAACTTTATATTATCAACATTATGTCTTTAATTTTAACAAGATTTTGAATGTAGTCACAGTGACATATTGATTTGAATGCAGGTTGCATTTATACTGTCTCCAATAGACTTCCAAGATTTAAAGCAAATAAGAGAAAGAAGGAAGAAAAGACAGGTAGGTGTATAGTGTGGGTTTTGTGTCTGTTGTGTTTTTATTGTTCTTAGAATGAATAGTGAGACAGTGGATGTTGTTGTTTGCAGCTGCGTCAATTCTGGCTCATACCCATTGCTCTCGAGTCAAGTCCGACTTATAGAAATCCTATAGAACTGAACTGCCTTATAAGATTTCCTAGGTTATAATCTTTATGGGAGTAGATCTGTTTGTTTCTCTCATAGAGCCACTGATGGGCTTGAATGCGAATGTTTTGGTTACCCATCAGTGCTTAACCATTGCACTGTCAGAGAGTTGAGGGTATACTTGTTGAGTAAATTCTAGTTAATTGAAAACAATTAAGCATTTACTTACTGTACTCTGGCATGGTTGGAATTTTGGTAGGATAGTGGTTATGAGTTGAGTTGATAAACTCAAGGTCAGTGTGAAACTACCAGCCATTCCACAGGAGAAAGATGAGACTGCAGCCTTGGAAATCCTATGCAGGATTGTTATGAGTTGAAACTGACTCCATGGCACACCACTAGTGAGTGGCACACCACACTGCTACCATTTTGGGCATGGAGTCCTGGTATGATACTGTAGGATAAGCACTGGACTGCTAAGCACAAGGTTGGGGATTCAGATTTACTACCTGCTCCTTGGAAGGTTTATGCAGGGTCATTATGAGTTGGAGCTGATTCAGTTTCACTTAACAACAACAGTTTTGGGCATAGTACTTGACACTACATAAGACAAGTAGTCCCTGGTCCCACAGAACTCCACAGTCTAGTTTGGCAGGCAGATAAGTGAAAAATTACCACAATTAGTGTAATGATTGATGTATGTATGAAGATAATGCCATTTACAGATAAATTATGTATGTATAAAGATACGTATAAAGATAATGTCATTTACAGAGAAGTTATGGGCTCTAGGCCCATGGGCTAAGGAAATGAATATATATGCATTTATATATATTTATATATGCAAATCAAATATTTTTTCCTTTGTTCATATGTAAAATATAAGATGTAGAGTGTATGATTTGTTGAATGTAAACCTGGTGGTCTTGTCTATAAACCTTCATTCAATTCATAATAAAAAGTTTTTAAAAAGTCATTTCTTTGTGTATCATAAATTTGTGGGCAATGAACAAATCAGTCTTAGAAGAAATACAAGCGGAATGTGACTTAGAAATGAAGATGGTGACACACTTACTTTAGACACATTGTCAGGAAAGAACAGTTTGCTAGAAAAAGACGTTTAAAAACAAACCAAAGAAGTTCCAACGCATAGTGATCCTATTTGACAGAATAAAACTTCCTCATAATGTTTCCAAGGCTGTAAATCTTTCCCTACTGGAATTGAACCGCTGACCTTACAGTTAGCATTTTAACCACTGTACTACCATAGTTGTTGTTAAGTACCTTGGAGTCAGTTCTGACTCATGGTGACCCTGCACAGGGTTTCCAAGGTTGTGAATCTTTTACGGGAGCAGAACGCCTCATCTTTCTCCCACAGAACTGCTGGTAGTTTCAAACTATTGACCTTGAAGTTGACAGCCCAACTCATAACCACTATGCTACCAGAGCACCTTTGTACTACCATAGCACCTTAGAAAAGGACATCATGTCTGGTAAAGTGGAGGGTCAACGAAAATAAGGGAAACCCTCCATGAGACAAAGTGAAACAGTAGCTAAAACAATGGACTCAAGTATACCAGCAACAGTCACAACACAGAGCCAGACAGAGTTTCATCCTGTGGTACATGTAAAATCACTGTGAGCTGAAGCTGACTCAACAACAACTAAAAGCAAATATGTTTTAGGTCCAGTGTGGACAATTGGAAGTCCAGGGACAAACAAGAAATTTCAGTAAATTTCTCTTAACGGAGAAGGAACTCAAATGAAAATGTAGTTGTGGGGCAGTCTAATATACTCTACTGATGATCAGTTGAAGAGGTTGAAAATTCTGATGTTCCACATCAATATCAGAGGACTCTTTGCTTGTGTTTTTAGGTAATAATTGCATGGAAAGTTGCTTATTAAAGCTCAAAAAGGCAAATCCTTAATTATAAAGTAATTATTTATGGAGGAAACATGCCAGTTTTATGGATTGGGAGGTAGGTAGGTAGTAAATAGAGACTGCCTACCTCCCAATCCAAAACAAGGTTGTAATTATTTGGGACTTTGAGGCTGTCTATTGGCATTCTGTAGCCAGTAATGCTGACTGCATCTCAGTTATCTAACTTTAGTTATCAAAGTCCTCATTTAAAAGTTTAAAAAAAAACCCATCTTTTTTTAAGGATCCTTGTGTTTCTTTATTGTCATTGAGATAATACTGAAGCTCTTCAATACTGGCTTTATCTTGATATGTTCTGTGAAAGCACAGCTTGACTTGAAAAAAGTTTTTTGTGTGTGACATAGAAAAACCCTTGATAAGGTATTGAGAGATATTTTGCCTATAACCCTGTGTTGGATTGCTTGTAGAGGATGAGTTCTGAAACCACAGATGGAAGTATTTGATAATATTTTTTTCTTAAGATTCTCTTTAGCAGTATTAGTAATAAATATTAGCCTATAATCTGAATCTTTCTATTGAATGTTCTAGAAATGCCTGTAAAGAAACCTAGGATGCAGATAATATTTTAAAAAGTTTTTATTATGGTTGGATGAAAGTTTACAGAGCACATTTGTTCCCTGTTCAGCAGTTTACTTAAGATTTTATTTTATAGCTTTAGTTTCAATCCCCTCATGTATCAGTACTCTTCTAACTTCCTCCCATGGTTCCCCATTTATATTCACCCTTCTTTCCTGCCTTCTGGACTCTGGTTTTGGGGCAAATGATACTTCTTTGGTATCATGTAGTTGATTGTCTTGAAGAGTACATTCACCTTGGGTATTAGTCACTTTATAGACTTCTCTATTGTTTGACCAGGTTTGAAGGGTGTCTAAATTCTCAGGGGTTTCACTAGTCTCTATCAGACCAGTAAGTCTGGTCTTTTTTATGATTTTGAATTTTGTTCTACATTTTTTTCTCCCTTCCATTGTGATCTAGACCACAATGATCTGTAGGGGTAACTGGCAACCATCTAATTCTTCTGGCCTCAGGGTTGTAGAGGCTGTGACTCACGTGACCCATTAGTTCTTTGTATTAACTGTTTTCCTTGAATCTTTGATTTCTTCATTCTTATTTGCTCTAGACAGGGAGAGACTGATGGTAGTAGTTATGTGCCGTGGAGTCGATTCTAGCTCATAACAACCCTGTACAGGGTTTCCGGGGCTGTAAATCTTTACGGGAGCAGAAAATCTCATCTTTCTCCCACGAAACAGCTGGTAGTTTCAAACTGCTGACCTTGAGGTTCACAGACCAATTTGTAACCACTACACTATAGGTGCAAATTAAACTATGATTTCTAAACTAATTTTAAATTATAGAAGACCATATAAATCGAATAGTGAGCTTTTTCTTTGTAGTTGTCAGTTTAATCCTGACAAGAGGGATTGTAACTGCTGTCATCTGTTATGGTAGGTACAAGATTTCAGTGGTTCAAACATTGCTGGATTCATAGCTTTGGTTTTTTGGTTTTGTTTTTTCTTTTTAAGGGCACGATAGGATTTATTGTTCACGTGGTAAACAGCAGGCTATCCCTGAGTAAGGGCACGTGCTTGGGGGCTGCAACCTGACCCAGTAGCAGTTCTGGTCAGGTTCTAGTTAGCCTCAGGTCACGGCACTGCCCAATACCTCAGGGAAGCTGCCCAGTCCGCCAGATCCTGTGGGGGGGCTCCTGCAGCCTGGGCTGTTTTGCCTTCCAAGGCCAAGGACTTCTCCAACTTGGTCTTGAACAGCAATCTGTGATCTGGGCAGTCCGCGGACTCTCAGAAAGCTCTCTTCTTGCAGCAGTCTTGGCGCAGGTGAAACACACACCTGTTTCCTTTGGGGTTGCCACACTGGTCACACTTTGCATATTTCTGTGTGAGTGAGGGGTCGAAGGTCTTGTGGGTGTTCCTCAGCTGCTTCTACTTGTTCTTGGACAGGACTTTGGTGCGGCTCCCTTTCTCCTCCAGGGTCACCTGCTGCATGCAGCACTTTTGTTGCTCCCATCCCTGAGCCCTGGCGAACATAGGGTTGGCAGATCCAATGGAAGAAAGGCAGGCCGCCCAAGGGCATCTCCCCCTTCTTCTGTCTGAACATGTCCTCCTGGCACCGAAGTCTCAGTGCCTGGCTCACAGCTGCCGCATCCTCCAGGGTACCGAGCGGCTGGTGCACCTGCAGCGGGTGGCCATAGCCTGAAGTGATAGGAGCAGACATAGGACAGGCGGCAGAGATGTTCCTGCACCAGTTCCAGGTACTCCTCAGCTAACTCCCACATGGCAGGGCTGCGGCCCTCAAACATAGCAGGATTGTGCAGGTTGCCCTCTGCATTCATGACCCCCTGAACCCTCCTCCCCACCCCGTGCCCTGCAGATAGCGCTCCATGTCCCTCAGACACTGGATGTTACCGTTGGCAGACACACGGATGCCCAGGGCCTTATGCACAGCTCGAATGTGCTCCTAGAATGCAGACCCCATCAGGGGTCCCTTCTGCTCCTTGGTCCGTTGGTGTACACTCTGCAGCTGGCAGCCGGCTTTCTCCAGCATCTGGGCATACCTTACGCTCTTGTCAATTTCTGGGAAGACACAGATCTTGCAGTGAGAGGAACTGAGAGTTTCTCGTGGGCCAGCAGAATCATTCTCTGGAGCAGGTCCCACTCTTCCTGCAAGAAGGTGCTGTAGTGACCCCCCCCCCCCCCACTTGGCGGTCATCTGAGGGCAGCCCAGGTTCAGGTCAACGGAATCGCAATAGTCCTGAGCCAGCAGAGCCGCCTGCACAAACACTTCCAGATCGTTGGGTCAGAACTGCACGATGAGGAGCCGCTCCTTGGGCACACCTCACAGTATAAGTTCTCCTTCCTGTAGTTGGCATCGTGCACAAAGACCTGGGCGTGCAGCATGGGCGTGTAGCAGAGCTGGGCCCTATGGCGATGGCTCAGCAGCCTCCAGGTCAGCTCTCTCTGGTCCACCATGGGGTCCACTACGTGGCAGACGCCCCCCAGGGTGCGGCTCCAGAACTCGAAGCCCTGCAGCTTAGGCATGGTATCCACCCTGCCTGCTGCTCCGGGTCCAGGTCACCGCCCAGGGTCGCAGCCCATCGCTAACCAGGGCCACCGCTGGGCAGATGCTGGAGGACCTATGGCTCAGCGATGGGCGCTTTAGTTTTAAAGTAAAAACTACTCTTTAAAACTCTGACAGGCTCTTACAAAATAGTATTCTTGTTTTTAACTCCTAAGATGTACTCATTGGTAGTGGTGGTTATGTGCTATGGAGTCGGTTCCGACTCATAGCAACCCTGTACAGGGTTTCCGAGGCTGTAAATCTTTATGGGAGCAGAAAGCCTCATCTTTCTCCCGGGAACAACTGGTAGTTTCGAACTGCTGACCTTGCGATTCACAGCCCGATTCGTAACCACTATGCTACCAGAGCGCCTTAATGTACACATTAGGATTTCTTTATTTCCCTCCTCCCGGGTAATTTTAGGTCATGTTTAAAGCTGAATCTTTAATCTCTGAAAGTAAAGATGAATTTTCTACTTCTCTTTAGAGTCCTGGTGTTGCACTCTAGGATAAGCACTGGACTACGAGGTTGGTTTGAATTGCAAGGTCAAAAGTTCAAACTCACCAGTGGCTCCTCGGAAACCCTGTACCCTGAGTAGGAACCAACTCAACAGCACTCACAACCATGATAACCGCTATTAGATGAAAAATTTAATGCTTTGTAAATAACATGTTGTTATTTACATGTAAATAACATGTAGGTGCCATTGAGTTGGTACCTTATGCACAGCAGAATGAAACACTGTCTGATCCTGGGCCAACCTCACTATCCATTCCACGCTTGAGCCTATTGATGCTGCCACTTTGCCTTTTCATCTCGCTGGGGGTCTTTCTCTTTTTCTCTGACCCTCCATCCTCCCAAACATGATAACCTTCTCAAATGGGCTTATTGGAATTGCTGGTTTTATTGTTTATAAATTTAATATATAAGTTAATAATTTAACGTGTTAAAAATATTTTCTTTTTGCAATCCATATCTTAAAACACAATAAAACAAACAGAAAACTGAGGTGTATGTTGAATGAGGTGAGGTATGATATGATATAACATGATGTATATGTTGTTGTTTGTGATGCCGAGTAGGCTCTAACTCATAGCGACCCTGTATAGGGTTTCAAAGGAGCAATTGGTAGGTTTGAACTGCTGACATTGTGGTTTGCAGATGTATATTTGTTGTTAAGCGCTATTGAGCCAGTTCTGACTCATAGTTACACTAGATAGAGTTTCCGAGGAGCTGCTCGTGAGTTTGAAGCGCCGACCTTGCAGTTCATACCGACCTTATAATGGTCAAGTGCTTATCCTACAGCAGCACCACAGTGTGAAATTGGACAAGTCAAAGTTTGAATTCTCTCTGCTGTTTGTTAGCTGAATGATATTAGATAAATTACTAACCTTTCTAACCCTTATTTCTTCCACTGGTAAAGTAAGAATAATTTCTGTCTTATAGCATAGGAAGTGTGTTGGTGCCATACAATAAATACTGGACTGTGAACCACAAAGTTTGCTGTTGAAGGATTCCAGCTGCTTTGCAGGAGAAAGATGAGGCATTCTGCTATTACAAAGATTTAAAAGTCTCTGAAACCCTATACAGGATCACTGTGAGTTGGAATCGACCCAAAGGCACTTAACAACAGCATCCTATTGGGTAGTTGTTCCACCACTCATCTGTCAGTTTGTCATACTGTCGTGGCTTGTGTGTTGCTGTGAAGTTGGTAGCAATGCCACCAGTATTTTAAATATTAGCAAGGTCACCATGGTTGACAGGCTTCAGCTGAGCTTCCATACTAAGACTGGGAAGAAGGAGAGACGGACTACTTCTGAAAGTTTAGCCACTGGAAGCCTTATGAATAGCACTGGAACATCGTCACATATAGTGCAGGAAGATAAAAGCATGAATTGTTGTTAAGTACGGTAGAGTCGGTTCTGACTCATAGTGACCCTGCACAGGGTTTTCGAGGCTGCAGATCTTTATGGGAGCAGAGATCCTTAATAGCACGAGAATATTGTCAGATCTAGTGCCAGAATATGAGCCCCCCAGGTTGGAAGACATTCAAAATACAATTGGGGAAGAGTTGCCTCCTCAAAGTAGAGATCACCAGCATGACAAGAATAAAGTAAAGCTTTTGGGACCTTTATTTACTAATGGGACACAACTCAAAATGAGGAGAAACAGCTGTAAACATCCACTAATCATCGAAACATGGAATGTATGAAGTATGTATTTAGGAAAATTGGAAATTGTAAAAAATGAAATGAAATGCATCCATGTATGTGAAAGTTTGATAATGAATACGGAGACTGTAGAAGAATCTGATGCATTTGAATTACAGTGTTGAAGAAGTACCATGGACTGCCAGAAGAACACACAAATCTGTTGTAAGAAGTACAGCCAGAATGCTCTTTGGAAGCCAGCATGCCAAGACTTTGCCTCATACATCAGATACGTTATCAGGAGGGACCAGACCCTGGAGAAAAGGACATCATGCTTGGTAAAGTGGAGGGTCTATGGAAAAGAGAAAGACCCCCAGCAAGATGGATTGGCACAGTGGCAGCAGCAATGGGCTCAGATATAACAACAATTGTGAAGATGGCACAGGACCAGGCAGTGTTTCATTCTGTTGTGCATAGTGTTGCTATGACTTGGAATTGATTCTAGGAACCTAACAACAATCGAGATATTTGCATAGTTTTTAGCATGAGCTGCCCACATCCACCAGTGCCAATTGATGGGATGCAGAGGTACCTTTCCTGAAACTTAAAGCTGAACATACACACTTACAGAATTCAAACAGAATACCGCCATGCTGCTTTTTACTGGGACAGCTTAACCTCAGCCATATCTCAGTGAAAATAAAATGTCATTGAAGACCTCTTGTATTCGTATTGTCCCATTCTTCTTAGAATAAATAGTTTTGTTCTACTATTTCTCTTTAGAAAATGATTACAAGAAGGACACTGTCCACTGTTCCAAATATGAAAATTGAAGAAATCAAGAGATTTCTGTAGGAAATCATTAGAAGTTCTCAAAGAATTTAAATACTTTTACGGTGCTGTGGGTTAATGTGCTAGACTGCAGAGTTGGTTTGAATGGCAAGGTTGGCATCTCAAGCTCACCAGCTGCTCCTTGGAAACCCTATACAGGGTCGCTGTGAGTTGGAACTGACTCAATGGCACGTAACAACAGCAACAACAATGTATTCAAAGGAGTCCTAGTGTGGCGCTGTGGGTTAATGCTCTGCACTGCAAGGTAGGCTTGAACCACAAGGTTGGTGATTCAAGCTCCAGCAGCTCCTTAGAAACTCTATAACAGAGTTGCTATGAGTCTGACCAACTCCCTGGCACTTAACAACAACAACAATGTATTCAAAAGCTGCCATACTTAACACACATTTTAGAGCATTGCACTTTATAATAATGAATTTTGCTTTACACATTAATTCACCAACATCCTAGTGCCGAAACTTGAATATACTTATACTTGTACTCATATTTCCTAAAGTAATACATTTTCTTGAGAGAATCTGCATTTATTGCATGGTTGTTGCTGTTAAGTGCCTTCGAGTTGGTTGTAACTCATAGTGACCCTGTATAGAGGGTTTCCAAGGAGTAGCTGGTGAGTTTGAACTGCTGACCTTATGGTTAGCTGTCCAATTCTTATACAACAGCACAACTCCAGAACTGCTCCCATTTGTATAGTTAACAATAAGTCTTAAAGAAGAAATATGGAAAAAATTGAGTAGAATTAATTTATAATCTTTAAAACATAAGACTATGCTGTTGTAAGGTGACTGTTTCTCTTCTTATAGCTCTTGCTTATCAGTATACACCAGTTACCATCGAGTCTGTTCTAACTTATGACAACTCCGTGTATGTCAGAGTAGAACTGAACTTTATAGAGTTTTCAATGACTGTTTTTTGTTGTAGTTGTTTTGTTTTGACATACGTTTTTTATTAGAAAAAGAATTTTACCCATATCTTTGCTTGAATAAGGAGCTCTGGTGGTGCTGTAGGATAAGCATTGGATTGCTAATCTCAAAGAAGGCAGTTCAAACCCACTAGCTACTCTGCTGGTGGGAGATGACGCTTTCTGCTTCCATAAAAGATTTCCAGCCTCTGAAACCAAATATAGGTTTGCTGTGACTGGGAATTAACTCAGTGGCAGTGAGTTTGGCTTGGTTTGGTTGTTTGAATAGTATATGTACATATCTGTACATAATTTAAATGAACATGCAAATCATGAAAATGTTTCAGTTCTATGAAGTCAAAAAGAAACACTTCCTGCCTGGGTTTTATGAGATAGAATTCTTTCTTTTCTTCAATATTTGATTGTTTTTTAGATGAAAGTTTACACACTGAATTAGATTCCCATTCAACAATTTTTATTCAGATTCTTCTACTATATTGGTTACAAGTTTTACAGTATGCCATCATTTTCATTATTTCCATTTTGGTTGTTCTGTTACCATTGATCTAGTTTCCCTTCCCCTCCTTGCCTTCTCATTTTCACTTTTGGGTAAATATTGATGGTTTAGTCTCGTATAGTTAATTGTGTAAGGGACACATTACCCATAGGTGATACTGATTATTTTATAATCCAGTCTGTTGTTTGTCTGAAAAGTGACCTCTGGGAGTGATTTCCCTTTTAAGTTAAAAGAGGGTGCCTTAGGGCTTTTCTTCCAGTCTATCCGTTCTGTAATTCTTAGTTTTTTGTTTTTTGTTTTTTTTTTTAATGAATTTGAGTTTTGTTCTAACTTTTTCTCCCGGGAAAAACTGGGACAGCAGTGATTGCTGGGCATTGTCAAGTTCTTCTGGTCTCAGAAGAGGCTGTGGTTCATGTAGTATTAGTCTTGTGGACTAGTTTCTTGATCTTTCATTCTCTTTTATTCCATATGAGCAGAGATCAGTAATAGTTCTATCTTAGATGACTGCTTACAAGCTTTTAAGATCCCAGGCACCACTCACCAAACTAGGTAGGGTATAGAAACATTAACTTTATAAACTGTGTATGTCAGTGGCCACTTGTTTGGAATTAGATTTCCAGGCCTTTCTTCTGAGGTGCCTCTATGTGGACTCAAACCTCCAATCTTTGGGTTAGCAGCCAAGGGCCCTAACGGTTCACACCACCCAGGGACTTCAGTAACCAGTATAGGGTTTGTAAAAGCATAGTGATGTAGGTTACTGGCTCTTTAGTCAAACTGCTTGAATATCCAGGCTCTGTTGCTTCCTAGTTTTGTGATCTTAGGCATATGACTCGGTTTCTTCTCTGTGTAATGATTGTTAAATAGTGCTATCTCGAAGCCTTTGTAGAAGGATTTAATGAATTATTATATTTAAAGCATTTGAAGAGTACCTGAGACATAAGAGCCCAATAAATTTTAGATGTTAATAGTTGTCATGGTTTTACAGTGCAGTAAGTGACTTACCAACATGAAGTTTTTATTTAAAAATATTAATTACTCGGAGTTTTTCATTATGTCCTGTGAAGTGTATGCAGAGAGTATGCACAATTTTCTGGGTAAAAAAGGTGGCTTTGCATTTAGAATGCTGGAAGGAATTTATTCATTTTATTTCATGTAAGTTATGAAGTGAACGGATAAGCAGATAACGGTCCTTTGAAGGAAGTGGTTTAATAAATATAACTTTAAATCTTCTAATCGGAAGAGTGAGATTTCCTACATGTTCAAGTGTGGTGGTGGTAGTGGCTGTGTGCCATGGAGTCAGTTCTGACTCATAGGGACCCTGTACAGGCTTTCCAAGGCTGTAAATATTAACAGGAATAGAAAGCCTCATATTTCTTCCATGGAGTGACTAGTAGAATCAAACTGCTGACCTTGTCATTACCAATTGTTGTTGTTGTTAAGTGCCATTGAGTTGGTTCTGACTCATAGCGACCCCATAATAGGGTTTCCAAGGAG
>NW_006408522.1:4829193-4830484 GCF_000296735.1 Chrysochloris asiatica
TTCCTTAAAAAAGCTAATAAAAAAGTATATTGTTTGTTATTAAGTGCCATCTAGTTATTTCCTATTCATAGATATCATGTACAGGGTTTCCAAAGAGGGGCTGATGAGTTTGACGCACAAGCATTGCATTTAGCAGTCTAGTACTTATCCTACAGTGCCACATCAGGACTTCAAGAAAAAAATATACTAGGGTGAGTCAAAAATTATCTGCGCTCAGGTTATATTAAAACACCCATCCACGCCCATGACTGAGGACAACAATGACCGTGGACGTAAAATGATTTTGTCAAATACTCTGAGTAACAGTGGATTATGGGATAAATCATTTGCAGATCTGCCAGGGCTCTGCCTATGAAATAATCCATGACAGACTTGGGTTTTGAAATGTTTGTGCAAGATGGGTACTGAAAAAACTCAGGGAAGAGCATAAACAGAAGTTTGGACACCTGCAAACAAAATATGGACTGATAACTCGAAGGAATGTTAAAGTTCCTTTTTTTAAAAATCGTTATTGGTGACGAGACATGGATTCATCACCATGAGCCTGAGAGTAAACGGCAGAGTGTGGAATGGAAACATCCTTAATTGCTGACCAATGAAAAATTCAAAAGTCAACCATCAGCTAGAAAATCCATGCTTTTAGCTTCCTGGGATTTTTAAGGGCCAATATTGGAAGGCTCTCAGGAAAAAGATTCAATAATCAATAGTACTTGTTATAGTGAGATGCTCACTGAAGAGCTGAAGCCTAAACTTTTGATAAACACACCAGACTGCTGTCCAAGGGTGTTATCTTGCATGACAATGGATGCCCATATACCTCTGCTCACACTATTGAGGTATTAAAGCCTCCTCCCTATATATAGTCTTACTCTTCCTTTGTTTGACTTTTTACCTGTGTGGTCGCCTGAAAGCAGCTCTTCCTTTGAGGATGAAGAACCACCTCTGATGAAGAAGTAAAGATAGCAAGCAGTGCATTTGTGACTTACAGCTCAGCCTAAAACATTTTAAAATAAGGGAATATGAAAGCTTGTTGACAGACAAAGTGTATTGAAAAGCAAGATTACATCAAACTGTGCTTTTTTCTAAAAGTTGATTAAAATAATAAGTTGATTAAAATAATTTTGACTCACCTTTCATATACTATAGTTTATATCAATACAATTAAAATGATATTTTACCCTAAACTTTGGAGTAACCGAGTTTAAAAATTTGGTTTGCATGTACCAAATATACTGCTGGCTAATTTATACATAAAGAGCTCTGGTAGTATAGTGGTTACTAGTCAGGCTGC
>NW_006408522.1:4836598-4844444 GCF_000296735.1 Chrysochloris asiatica
GCACCTGACAACAACAACAACAACAACTTAGCCACCACAGCAACATACACTTGGAGTCCTGGTGCTATAGGGTAAGCATTGTACTTCTGGAGTCTTGGTGTGGCACTGTGTGTTAATGTGTTGGACTGCAAAGTCGGTTTGAACCACAAGTTTGTCATTTCAAGCTCACCAGTCGCTCGTAGGAAACCGTAAACAGGGTTGCTATGGGTTGGAACTGACTCAACGACACATACACACAAAAAAACCCTCTAAAACTAACCACAAAATCGGCGATTCAAACCCACCAGCCACTTTTCAGAAACCTTATACAGGGTCACTGTGAGTTGGAACTGACTCAATAGCACTTATCAACAATAATAAAAGATACTTGTGAGATCTGTCACTACCTTGGTATAACTTATCAATAACTTACAGGAAAAGAGTTCAGTCTTTATGTCCCAAATCATTGCAACCCCAACGCCCCTCCTTCTACATCTCCCTACTCACTTCTTTGCTTGTTCAAGGAATGTTTAATGATAGGATCATTTTATAATTAGAGGACTTTACCAATATTAGTGTTAGATCTTTGACTTGTTGCTGTTGTTATGTGCCATGGGAGTCAGTTCTGACTCATAGCGACCCTGTACAGGGTTTCCGAGGCTTTAAATCTTTACAGGAACAGAAAACCTCATCTTTCACCTGCGGAACAGCTGGTAGTTTCGAACTGCTAACCTTGCAGTTCACAGCCCGTTTCGTAACCACTACGCTACCAGAGCTCCTTAGGTCTTTGACTAGACATCTTTAAATTAATAGAAATGTGCATTGACCGGGGCTTTGACTTAGCTTAACATCAGAAGCAGCTATATTCGTTATGAGCCAGTAGCCCGTAGGCTGTGGAGATGTTATATATTATAGCCTCTTTCCTTTATAGACTCATTTGTTTGTCATGTAAATGTTTGCATTATCTCAATGTGAGACACATTGGTGTGGTGCTCTAGGATCAGCACTGGACTCTGAACCATAGGGTCAGCGGTTCAAACCCACCAGCAGCTCCTCGGAAACCTTATACACATTAGTAAAAGTTGAAAAGTATGAGTTGGAATTCAGTTGATGGCACTTAACAACAGCTAATTTCCGTAAAATTATACATTAAAGTGTTATTTGGATTTGAAATAGAAAAATGGCAATTTTTTCCTTAAATAAACAAATGGATTAAATGTATCTGTTTAGGTGGTACAATTAAGTAAAGTAGGTGTGGTTAACAATACTAATCATGACATTCTGAACTTCCTTATAGAAAGCATTGCAGTCATTTCAATCTCACCTTTAATATGAAGTCTTGTTTTTATTGCTGGGGTGAGCAAGATACTTTTATTTTTAAATAGGGTCCTTCTCTTGCTTTTTGAGTTCTCATCTTTGCTTTTGGCAGTGGTGATGGTTGTTAGGAGCCATTGAGTTGGTTCCGGCTCATAGCGACCCTGTGTAGCGTTTCAGAGGAGCAACTGGTGGATGTAAGCCACCGACCTTACGGTTCAAACCAACCTTTCGGTCCAGGGACATCCCTGGACCCAGGTACATAAATAGCCATGTTTCACTTTAAGAACTTTAGGCCAGAGATTACCAACTGGTGGCTTGCACTGTATTTTAAAAAGTTTTTTAATAAATTACCAGCATATAAAAAGTTGGAGAGATTTTATTTAAAATCCAGTAGCAACTCCTGATCTATTATTGAGCTGGTGACATGGAGCCTGTGTTATTATATAGCAAAATCTGAGAGAGCTGTGCAGTTAGATGGGACACCCTCTCTTCACTCCACTGCCCATACACCTTCCCAGCAGCCTTCCGAATTTAACATTCTGTATCTAGCCCATCTTAGCATTTGGATTGCAATCTTACACTGAGATAATGCAAGTGTTAGCATGAGTTTATTTCTTGAAACCTCCCTGTGTAGATTGAATTATCTTAAAAAAATAAATAAAATCCTGACCTACTTAAGCCATCGTTCTAATTTTTTCTTTTTATTTTCCCCCTTTAAGTCTTTTAGGCAAACACTTTTATACTTTTATGTATTCAGCTGAAAGGTATTATTTTATGTCTTTACAAGGACGTGAGCATGATTAGTTTAATTTTGAAACAAACAATGATTTAACGAACAATTATTGCTACTTAAAGTAATCCCCTCAGGAGGTCACTTACCACTTTTTAAAATGTTACCTAAAACATTCCTGGGTGGTGGTGGTGGTGACATTTCTTTGGAATATTCTCAGGAATGTCAGGGTTTTGTCCTTTGAGAGTAACCACACATTAGTAAAAGTTGAAAAGTGTATATAACTTGACAAGTAAATAGAATCCAACAAATTATATGAAGCAGCAGAAAGGCATTCAGTTCAAAACCAGGTTTACATTTGTTTAAAAGTAAGTTGTTCTCTTGGAAAAAGGTAATAATATAAGTATAGATTTATATCTATCAGCCCCTCAGCCTTACGTGCGCCCCAAAGAATATAGTATATTGAATTAATGAAAAAATAAAAAAGCAGACTTCGTCAGAGTTAAGAGAAACAGAAAATGGTTTTATTTTCATGCCATAAATTTCAGTGAATGGCTTTCAGACCCAGTATAATTTATAAGGCGTCTTGGTGTGGCACTGAAGGATCTGTACTGGACTGCAAGACTTTTTTGAACCGTAAGGTCGGAGGTGCAAATTCACTAGCTGCTCCTCGGAAACCCTATACAGGTCACTATGAGTCAAACCAATTTGATGGCACTTAACAGCAACATAATTTATAATAAAAGCAGGAGAAATGGATAACAGTTTCATTACATTGTTTTCTTAGCTGTATAGCAATTGTTCAAGGCCCTAACTCATTACCCATCTCCTTCCTATAAGTTAGCAAAATAAATGAACCAATTAGAGACACTGATGGGACCACTCTTTATCAGGCATATACACTCAAGAAGAAATCCATTGCACTAATTGTTGGCCAACAATTTGTGTCCATTCCAGAAGTGACCCAACGCAATGCAGAAATCATTGAACAATATCATTAATATCGCATGTAAGTAAAATTTTGCTAATACAAAAATGGCTGCATCCATACACATTGACAGAGAGCTTCCAAAGGTTCAAGCCAGATTCAGAAGAGGATATGGAGTGAGGGATATCACTGCTGACATCATATGGATCTTGACTGAAAGCATAGAATACCAGAAAGGTGTTTATCTGTGCTTTGTTGACTACAAAAAGACTTTCAGTTGTGTGGAACATGATAAGCTAACAGACAACACTAGAAAGTATAAGTATTCTGGAACACTTAATTGTGCTCATGAAGAACCTGTAGTACATAGACCAAGAGGCAGTTGTTTGAACAGAACAAGAGAACACTGAATGTTTTAAAATTAGGAAAAGTGTATGCCAGGGTTGTGTTCTTTCACCATACTTATTCGTTTTTCATGCTGAGTAAATAATTCGAGAAGCTGAATTATCTGAAGAAAACCATGGCATCAAGATTGGAGGAAGACTCATTAACAACCTGCGATATGCAAATGATACAACCTTGCTTCTTGAAAGCTATGAGGACTTAGAGTACTTACTGATGAAGATCAAAGATCACAGCCTTTCGTACGGATTGCGCCTCAATGTAATGCAAACAAAAATTCTCACCACTGGACCAGTAAATAACATCTGTATAAATGGAGAAAAGATTAAAGTTGTCAAAGACTTGATTTAGCTCGGATCAACCATTAACAACCTTGGAAGCAGTAGTCAAAAAATCAAATGACGTATTGCATTACGCAAATCTGCTGCACAAGACAGACCTCTTTAAAGTGTTAAAAGCAAAGATATTAGTCTGAAGACTAAGGTGCGCTTGATCTAGTCGATAATATTTTCAATAACCTCATGTTGTTGTTAAGTCCTGTCGAGTCGGTTCCGACCCATAGCGACCCTGTATAGGGTTTCCGAGAAGCATCTGGTGAGCTTGAATTGCCAAACTTGTGGTTCAGACTGACTTTGCAGTCTATTGCATTAACCCACAGTGCCACACCAGCACTTCAAAAACTTCATATGCATGTGAAATTTGGACAGTGAATAGAAAGAATAGAAGAATTGATGCATTTGAGTTTTAGTGTTGGAGGAGAATATTTAAAAGTTTGTTCTGCTAAAAGAACAAACCCATGTATGTCAGAAGAAGTACAGTCAGAATGCTCCTTAGAAGCCAGAATGGCAAGACTCTCTCTTTCATACTTTGCATATATTATCAGGAGGGACCAATCCTAGAGAAGAATATCATATTTGGTAAAGTAGAGGGTTGGAGAAAAAGAGGAAGACCCCCAACGAGATGGACTGGCACAGTGGCAGCAGCAACGGACTCAGATACAGCAACACTTGTGGGGCTGGCCCAGGACCCCGGGCCGTGTTTCGTTCTGTTGTGCATAGGGTTGCCGTGAGTTGGTACCGACTCTATAGCACCTTACAACAACAATTGTTGGCTAAAGCTAGACCCGGTTTGAAATCTCTTGACTTAAAAATAGCTTTTAAAACATGGTGAAATACACTTTAAATAGAAGAATTGCATGTTATGTGAAATATATTTCAATCAGGTTATCATAAACAATGAGGCCCCCGTGTAGAAATTTTGCCACAAACAGATTTATGTGATGAGGAATATTCACTGTGGGAAATAAAAGGAATTTTTAATTACACAAGGTAGGGAGAGTTAGGTTCCTTAGCAAAGAGTTTGTGCATATGTTTTTAAGTCACCACACACCTGTTTTTGTTTTTTTCTTGTTTCAGGAGGACAGTTGTATGTCCAGTGGACTTTTGACTCATGGGGCTGAATGGGTGAGTAAGTGAGTATACAAGTAGGGTTCTTGGTAAATGTGGCTGAAGAGAGAGAGCTCAGGCTTTGGACTCCTGACTTGGTTTGACTGTGTGACCAAGGCATTTAATTTAGCCTCTCTTGAGCCTCACTTTCCTCATTTATGCATATCCTTGTCTATGAAAAGTTAGGTAAGTACAGGTTAACTCCACTGATTAGGACACACCTCACCCAGAGTCAGTCATTAATAAAGTAATTTTCTTTTATAAACCTAAATCTTAATATCAATTTCCTGCTTTAAATGTTGAAATGACTTCTCTTCACAGAATCAGTAGCCTATATATAAAGTTCTGGATACTGGTGTCCTGGTACCTCTTCACCGTGTACATTGTAATCCCCTACTGCATTGATTTTTTTTTTTTTGAATCATGAGTTTTTCTTTTGCCATGGACTCTATCTGGAGGCTCTGTTCTTAGTTCTTGACAAGACTGACTCCTTTTCAGGCTTCAGAGCACTGTTTAAATGCGGTTTCTTATTGAAATAGGACCTTGTTTCAAGTTGGTTCCTATGCATAGCAACCATGTATAGGGTTTCAAGGACTTGCTGGTGGGTTTGAACCACCAAACTTATAGTAAACCGTTCAGTGCTTATCCTACAGCGCCATACCAGGGCCTTGTTGTTGTTGTTGTTAAGTGCTGGCGAGTTGATTCCGACCCATAGTGACCCTGTATAGGGTTTCCGAGGAGTGACTGGTGTGCTTGAACCGCTGGCCTTCTGGTTCAAACGACTTTACAGTCTGGTGCATTAACCCACAGCGCCACTCCAGGACCTTAACCACCCTCTATTCAAAACTCTCCTCTGTTTTCCCCCATAAACTTTATTTCAACTGATACTTGTTTTCTTTGTAACATAGTCCCAATTTGTAGTTTTTTTGTTCAATTGTTTGTCTAAGACTATAAGCTCTGTGAGTGCAGGGATTATCTTTATATGATAACATTCCCAATTGAGTTCATGGCTACATCCCCAGTGACTAGCCTAGCTTTAGGTACATAAGAAGCATTCACTAAGTACTTGTTGGTAGAATTAAGAAATCCACTTCAAATATTCACCACCACTCCAGATACCGTCAGGTTAACCCCATGTGTGTCACAGTAGAACTGTTCTATAGAGTTTTCGGTGACTAATTTTTCAGAAGTAGATGATAGAACTTTCTTCCAAGACACCTCTGGGTGGATTTGAACCTCTAAACTTCCACCAGATTAACTGTTTACAACACACAGGGACTTCTTGAGTCAATATGTTGTTGTTGTTAAGTGCTATTAAGTTGGTTCTGACTCATAGCGACCCCTGTGTAGGTTTCTTGGATGCAGAAAGCTTCATCTTTCACATAATGAGTCACTATTTTGTTAAGTGACATGGAGTTGGTTCAGACTCATAGTGACTCTGTATAGGGTTTCTGAGATTTTAAGTCTTTGAGGGAGCAGAAAGCCTCATTTTTCTACTGTGGAGCAGCTTGCAGGCTGGTTTGTAGTCCAGTGTTGAAAAGTACAGAGCTATCGGACCCCTATGCTCCCTGAGTCAATACAGGTGCTTGAAATTATGTAGCTCTCTTTAATCATTGCTGTAATCTCTTAAGGTTCATTTATGTAGAAATAATATTTGAGAAAACGTGTGTGTGTATATATATATATATATATTTTTTTTTTTCTGTTTCACCATTCTCTAAATCTTTTTTTTTCTTCTTCTTCTTGTAAAAAGATGTGGTAAGCTCCATGTATACTTCTTTTCCCATTGGAGAAGGTAAATCAGATATTAAGATCTCTTAGGTTTGGGCTTTCCAGCTTTGTAAAATCTGTTTATTACTTGAAAACTAAGATTGGGAGCGCATTCATTTTTGTATTCATTCATTTACTCAGTACTTGAGAATATATTACACCAGGCCCAGTGAATAAAATGGTGAATGAACAACAGTTTCTATCTTCAGAAAGCTGTTGAACATACAAGTGAATAGACGAGCTTCACAAAGTTGGATATGCATGTGAACAGGCAGTCACAGTGCACAGTGATGAGTTCTGTGCTAGATCGTTAAAGGAATACATAACAGAGGTAGGGAACCCAGAATTGAGGAGTCCAAAAACATTTTTCAGAGAAAAAGATATTTAAGGTAAAAAGCAAAGGACCAGCATTAATTAACTTAATGAAGAGCAAGGATAAAAAAGAAATCCAGGCTGAGGGTCCTCTGGAGGAACTGAAGTAAGCTTGGCATTTGGGAACACATATTGTAGGGTGAGGACTGAGCAAGAATGAAGCTGGAAAACAAACAGCTGACAGATTATATAGTTCCTTAAACCCTGTAAAGACTTTTACATTTCATCGTAACTGCAGTGAGAAACCATTAGAGTCCTTTGAGTTAGAAGGTGACATAATTGAACTTATTTTTTAGAAAGGTCACTTTGGCTGTTGTAGTGCTTGAATTGGTGTATAGAGATAAGGAAGTTGAGGAGTGAAATCTGGAAGCAAGATCAGTTAGGAGATTATCATCCCAGTGGGAGAACGGTTTCCTTCCATGAAGATGGAGAGATGTTTATGTATAGATTTATGTGTTCAGAACTAAAATTGACACTTTTCAAGGGGTTTGGGTCATTGTACAGATAGTGATAATATTCACTGAGATAGCCCTAGAGAAGATAGGAAGTTGTAGGTTATATCAGAGACTGGATTGAGAAAAGTGGAAGCTAAGAGAAGACGAGTTCTGTTAGGACTGACCATTGAATTAGAAGTGTCTGTAGACTGTCTATATATTTTTAAAAAATGTTTCTGACTATATATTTTTGTAGATCTGAACCTCATGAGGGATAATAGCTGGAAACATAAATTAGTATTTGTCAGCATGTCAATGAACACATGATATGTTGCTTAGACCAATATGCAGTGTTTAGAAACGGTGCCTTTCCTAATGGAAAAATCAGACTTGTTACCACCACTTCTGACTCATGGTGACTCCCTGTGTTTCAGAATAGAACCCTTCTTAGGCTTTTCAATGACTGTCT
>NW_006408522.1:4844734-4847043 GCF_000296735.1 Chrysochloris asiatica
GTGGGTTCATATCGCTGACCTTTTGGTTAGCAGCCAAGTGCTTTGACCACTGTGCCACCAGGGCTCCTTAGACTTCTATCAGTGGTGTATTAATGCCTGTTTTAGCCTATTATCCCTAGCATTGAATATATCATTCTCTCAAACTTTTTGAGAGGATAGGCTTCATTTAGCTAGCATCCTGGATAGATGGATAGAACAATAATGACTTTATCCCCAGGTAAATGAGATCCTTGCTCTGGCACCTGAACATAGGGGGTCCCACTTTAGCCTTTCTCTAACTGTGTCCCCATTTGTAGATCTCCTGTGGGTGTCTGAGATCTGGAATTTGCTGCCTGTAATCCCAAAGCCCATTTCTAGGGTCTGGTATATATACCTGCATGTGCTTCAGACTGACTGATAATGCAGGACAGAATGTGAGATAGGAAGAGAAGGAGCTAGGCAGGAGACTGGCTTTTTATATCTGTCTAAGATTTTGGTTTGGAATGCCAGGTAATTTGAAAATTCTAAATTTTAACTTGTCTCTCTCGGTTATAAAGTACTACAATAGGACAGAACAGATTTAACAGTTTGTTAATTTAATTGATCACTTTTTACTATTTACATACATGAATATGGACTTCCATTTGTTTTCTTGTCTTGGGATCATAAATTTTAAGGCAGACCGGTGGCAGACTGTGTGGGTACTGATACTGGTCTAGTTGGGTTAGTAGATTCTAGGTTTAAGAACTAAGAATTAGATGCTTCTTTTTAATTCACATTGTAGTTTTTATTAATACATGAGCTTAAATACAAAGTTGATATTGAAGAACCTTAAATGACAAGCAAAGAGTTTGTAATTAGGAACCAGTAAACAGTTTTGTCCCCAAAACCAATTTCCGTCGAGTCCACTCCAGCTCATGGTGTCAGAGTAGAACTGTGCTCCATTGGGTTTTCCAAAGCTGTTATTTTTGAAGCAGATCACCAGGCCTTTCTTTTGAAGTGCCTCTGGGTGGACTTGAACTTCTAAGCTTTCAGTTAGCAGCTGAGCACGTTGATCTTTTCACAGCACCCAGAGACACTTGTATTTAATTGTGAGGCTATATTAAAACGGATGATAAAAGAAATAGGATTTTAAAATTTTTATTAAAACTTTTTAGATCAATTTTATTTCTTGAGTGAGAGGTGCCACAAAATTAGTAATGAGTATTACTCATCTTTCATAGTTATATTGTTGTTAAGTGCTGTCAAGTCAGTTCTCACTCATAGTGGTTCCTACCCTGTGTAGGGTTTCCAGGGAGCAGCTGATGGATTTGAAATGCTGACCTTGTTCGCAGTCCAGTGGTGATCCTTAAACGCCACACCAGGAGTCCATAGACAGTGCTCATGTCCCATGTGTAAACTAAAAATTTGACACTTTAAATGCTAGCTTTTGCTTTGTTAATAGGAGGTAAAAATTATTATTCGGTTTTACGAGCAGGTGTTATGAACATGCTTTTCCCGTTATATGAGATGTTTGGCTTTATGAAAGGTTCCTAACCTTGCGAGTATTATTTATTCTCCTAATACATACATGTCCTGGTGTGGCGCTGTGGGTTAATGTGCCAGACTGCAAAGCCGTTTGAACTGCAAAGTTGGTGGTTCAAGCTTACCAGCTGCTCCTCAGAAACCCTGTACAGGGTCGCTATGGGTCAGAACCGACTCGTCGGCACTTCACAACAACAACAACATTTGGAGGAAAATTGCTGGTAGTGTAGGGGTTACGAATCGGGCTGCGAACCGCAAGGTCAGCCATTGGAAACTACCAGCTGTTCCACGGGAGAAAGATAAGGTGTTCTGCTCCAGTAAAGATTTACAGCCTAGAAAACCCTGTACAGGGTCACTATGAATCGGAACTGACTCCATGGCACACAGCCACTAATACATACATGAGGTTATATATGGATAATGAGGACTGTGTGTGAGTGATTACTCGACTCATTGTTACATGAGTCTAAGTGCAATAAAGAAAGCCAATGGTAGACACTATAAAAATAACCTCCATCTATTTGAAAAATAGAATGAACACAGATAAAGAAATGTGAAGAGAAATAAACAAGGTAGTATTTTAAATGGAACGATTTAAATATTTTAAATGGAACCTATTATGTCCAAATATTTTAAGGAACTATTATATTAGTAGGAGCTCTGGTAGCATAGTGGTTACAAATCGGGCTACAAACCTTAAAGTCAGCTGTTTGAAACTACCAGCTGTTATGTGGGAGAAAGATGCAGCTTTCTGCCCCCATAAAGATTTACAGCCTCGGAAACCCTGTACAGGGTAGCTATGAGTC
>NW_006408522.1:4847388-4863481 GCF_000296735.1 Chrysochloris asiatica
CATTATTGACAATTTATGAAAACTTTGGAAGTCATTGCTTACAGATGATTTGAATAGGCTAAGACCTATCCTGCTCCTGACCTCAAAACAATTCATAATATGAAGGAAGAAAGTACAGGTGACAGTTTCTCACATGTAGACACACTACCACTAATTTGAAAACTGTAAGGGAAGAACATTCTCATCATTTCCCAATCTGAAAGAAATGAAGAAGAAGTGTAAGCCTGGAGTTGTAATATTGTGCTATTGCAGCATCATTAATATCACTTGCAAGCAAAATTTTGCTGAAGATAATTCGCAGTCGGTTGCAACAGTAGAAGAAGGATTGCAAGAAATTCGAACTAGAGTCGGAAGAGAACATGGAACTTGGGATATCATTGGTGATATCAGATGGATCTTTGGTGACAGCAGAGAATACCAGCTGTATTCATGCACTCAGTTCCACAGTGAAGACTTGAACAAAGTTTGAGTGTTCCACAGCTTTAGGTTAGGGTTACTTAGTATTGCTAGGGTTTGGGAAAATCCCTCATAAAAATAGTCGGTGTCAGCTGGTAACTTTTGGGATTACATGTCTGCTGCTCTCCAAAAAGCCAAGCCAGTTGCCTCTAAGTCAATTCTGACTCATGGTAGGCAACCTCGTGTAGTGCTTTACTGTTTGTGCCACCCACTACTCCTCCTCAATCACTGTTCCGACACCCTACTACCCTTGAGTCAATTCCAACTCAGAGTGACCCTACAGGACAAAGTAGAACTGCTTCCTAATAATTTCAAGACTGTAAATTTCTGTGGGTGCAAACAGCCTCTTCTTTCCCCCTCAGAGCAGCTGGTGGGTTTGAACTGCTGAATTTGCAGTTAGCAGCCCAATGTGTAACCCACTGTGCTATCGGGGCTCTTGGATTGCTTCCAGTGCCTGCTAAATGGTTAGGGTAGGGAAGGGGTAGAGGAAGAAGCCTTATTTCTCATAGTTTTCAGGCAAATTAAAACAAAAAGTTTTTCATTAAGTTGCCCTTATTTTATTTAACTTTACTTACCCCACCATATTTTTTTGTTAGCTTTCTAGAAATGAAAAAGTCAACAAGTAACTTTTTTTGGGGGGTCATATGTACAGTACTCAAGAAGCTCTGGTAGCATAGTGGTTATGAGTCGGGCTGCTAACCTCAGGGTCATCAGTTCAAAACTACCAGCCGTTCTGTGGGAAAAAGATGAAGCTTTCTGCTCCTATAAAGATTAACAGCCTCAGAAATCCTATGCAGGGTCGCTATGAATCAGAACCGACTCCATGGCACATAACCATCACCACCACCACCATGTACAGTATTTAACGAAAGCATTTTATATTAAGTGCTTTGTGTGTTTCCTTAGCTACCACAGTCTACAGCCTACTGCGCTTATGTTACCAGATGAATAACTAGTCCAGACGGCTAAATTGTTGGGAGAATGTAAAACCAGAACCCATTTCAGAAAGCTGTGTATTTTGCTCCTTTTTTAATAAGACCCAATCTAATTAATTGTGACTTTCTCATTTTGTTTAAAATTTAATCTTTAACTGCATATTTTCTGGATTTTTACCTAGGTTGCAATATATCCTCCTATGCTTGAAACCTACAAACTACATGTCCTACAGGAATTAACCAATGATTTTTCATCTCCTGGAGATACATTAGAAACAAAATATGGTGCCAAAAGAACGTCTTACCTTTCTCTGACTATAGTTCATTGGACATATTCTATTGAAGAGAAGTGTACACACTGAGGATATTCGTTTTGCAAAGACTCTGACGTGTAGGATCATGGACCATCCTAGTAGGGAAAAGGATGAACGACAACGGACAAGTAAACCCATGGTACAAAGGAGTGCACACTGTTCCCGCCCATCTGGGTCATCAACATCCTCTGGGGTTCTTATGGTGGGACCCAACTTCAGGGTTGGCAAGAAGATAGGATGTGGGAATTTCGGAGAGCTCAGATTAGGTAAGAACTTGGTTGTGCCAGTGGCTTCTACTTATAATGACGGTAATGGTTATAATAAGCTTTTGTGTGTTTCAAGGTAAACAATTTATATTTTTGTGAGCCGTTTCTCGTAACTAGGCCCTCTTGTTGTGAAAACTAAAGAATTTGTGAAAGCAACTGAAATCATTTTCAGTTTTAATTAATATTTGAGGGTTAACTCACTTGGTAGGCTAGATGGACTGTAAAATTTTTCAATGTTGAGATTTTATCTTGTAAGGTGAGCTGCAGACAGCTATAAAAAATTACATGTTATGATTTAGTATATAGGTCTGAGGTGGAGTCGTAAAAATTCTTATGCAAAAGGAGCTCTGGTAGTGTAGTGGTTACGAATCAGGCTGCAAACTGCAAGGTCAGCAGTTCGAAACTACCGGCTGTTCGACAGGAGAAAGATGAGGCTTTCTGCTTCCGTAAAGATTCACAGCCTTGGAAACCCTGTACAGGGTCGCTGTGAGTCAGAACTGACTCCACAGCACACCACCACTACCACTACAGGTTGATGCAAATACTGCAGGTCCTTGAACTACACTTACAGAAGTAAAGCTGTAAAGCTTTGATGTAATTCAGACTCTGTCCCTGAAAAGGGAAGAGAGTAAATCCTCGCTCAGTAATACCCAGACTTGGTCTGCAAAGATAAGAGAAGTTATCTGCAAAGTTGAGGAGGTTATCTGACAGATAACTATGTTTGCTGCCTTTCTTCCTTGAGGTTCAAACATTAAAAGTGAATTAGAACTATACAGGAGAAACTCTGCAATTGTATTCCCCAACCATGGAAATGGATTTTCTATCTGAAGTATGACTTTATGGGTGAAATGAGGAATATTTTGATTGAAGAGATGAGGTTGGGATTAGAAGTTACATTGTGTGTTTATACTAGGATTCTTCAAAAAGTTTATAGAAAAATGGAGTTAAGAGATAAGGAATTTTTCCACAAACTTTCTGAAGCTCCCTCATTTATTTGTTTATGGCCCTTCCTATGTGAGTGGTGGAAGAAAAAATGACTTTATAAATGCATAAAGTTAGAGATCAGCTTGGAGAAAAGCTAAACTGTTCTCTTTTTCTTCATAGCTGTTGAGGCTGAGTCATTACGAAGATCCATTTTAAGAGACTTTTGCCCTTGGTGGAATAGAAAGGTTGGGAACATAAGATGCTTATTGTTTGATACCTATATATACCATCTTGTATGATCTTGCAAAAGAAGATGGGAAAAGTCTCAATCTCTGATCTCCTATAGAGATTCTCTGGGTGCAGAATGAAATTTAGAGATGCTGAGAATGAATCTGCTTTTACTAGTAGAAGACTGGCAACCTAGAATTTAGAGACCTGACTAGGATAATGAAAGACTCTTTATATTTAGAGATGTGTTCATGTTCAGGTTAGCAAAGCGAGCAGAAACTACTGAGAATAGGAGTAAGATGTGTAATTTCACACTGCTTGACTTCCTAGCACGTACTGAGTTAGTTGCTTTAGCAACCAGTTTCGTGAATATTCATTTATATAATGGATTAACTTTGTTCTAGCAACAGAGTTCTTGTATTAAATAGATTATGACATAAGCATCCACAAAATTACTGCTAAGAAGTGGTTTCTATTTCTAATACATGTAAGTTTATGCCTTCTCAGAACGTCAGTAATTTAATTTTCATAAAAATACAGAAAAACTTTTTGGTCATTGAAAACTGAAAATTTAATCACTGTAGGGTGGTTGTATAATTGTTAAATGTACATGGGCATGAAAAAACTCTGCTCAAAGGATAAATTTGTACAAGCCCACATATATTTTCAGAGTAGTAGGATGTTGCGTGTTATTTCCTTTCATGGATCGTGGATAATTTTGATAATTTCTTATTTTGACTTGCTTTGTAGTCAGCAGAAAGAATTCTTATCTTTCTTTCCAAGTGGTTTTATTCTTGTGTGCTAATCAGGTTTCCATTAGATCATATAATAACAGGATTCTATGTAACAATACTTTTCCAGCAGAAAAGGAGCTTTCAGAATCCTTTAATGGGCTATATACTCCATTGTGGAGTCCTGGCATGGCGCTGGACTGCAAGATCAATTTGAACCGCAAGGTTGGTGGTTCAAACTCACTGGCCACTCCTAGAAAATCCAATGCAGAGTAGCTGTGAGTCAGAACTAACTTGACAGCACTTAACAACAACATGCTCTGTTGCATCATTCATTGTGCAAATTGTACAGATGACAAAACATGGACACTGAGAAGTTCCAAACTCAAGGCAGGTGTAACTGACCTCCAACCATGGCTACCACCATCAAGGTCCTGCTGTCTTCTCCAAACTCACTTTATTCTCTAGCCACACTGTCTTTTCTACCTCAAATAGCCAAGTCATTTCTGCTTCAGATCTTTACACTTACAGTTCCTTCTGTCTGCAAAATTCTTTCCCTAAAATTTTGCATAGCTGGCTGCTTCTCATCCTTCAGGCCTCAAATACATGTTATCTTCTCAGAGATACAGCCTGTGACTCCTCTGTTGTTGTTGTTGTTAAGTGCCGTTGAGTCGGTTCTGACCCATAGCGACCCTGTATAGGGTTTCTGAGGAGCAGTTGGTGAACTTGAACCACCAATATTGCTGTTCAATCTGACTTTGCAGTCTAGTGCATTAACCCACAATGCCACACCAGTACTCTTCTAACCCCACTTAAATGAGTACATTTTCCCCTAACACATTGTATCCTGTCAAACTGCTTTACTTTATTCCTGCATTTATCACAATATGACATGATCTTCTGCCTTTGCTTACCTGTTTATTATCACTCCTTACTTGGATATATGTCCCTTGGAGGGCAAGGAGTCTGTATTGTTTACTGTTATCTGAATAGGGGAAAATAGAAGTGTGGGCCTCTTTGGATTCCAGTTGTGTATAGGTAGTAGTAGGTTGTGGCCATTGTGTTTAGGTAGAGATACCTGGATTCCAGACAAATCCCACAAATATTGTAAACACTGTACTGCTAACCGAAAGATTGGGGGCTTCAAAACCACCTTGCAAAACCTGTGCAGGGTCGCTGTGAGTCGGAAATGGCTCTGTGCTACTTAGCGATAGTGCATTTTGGTTCTCTGTTTCCACCTCATCATCCATTTAACTGTTGTTGTTGTTGTTAAGTGCCGTTGAGTTGGTTCTGACCCATAGCAACCCTGTATGAGGTTTCCAAAGAGCGGCTGGTGAGCTTGAACCACCGACCTTGCAGTTCAAATAACTTTGCAGTCTGGCACATTAACCGACAGTGCCACACCAGGACTCCATTTAAACATAGGCACATTACTAATTAGTAATGATTTACTAATTTTCATACCCCTGACTCTTTTTTACTGTGTATAGCATATTATTGTTGGCTGACGTCAAGTTGACGCCAGACTCATGATGACCCCTTGTACAGCAGAACAAAATCCCAACACAAACAGGATTGAGGTTTGTGTACTCAGTCCTGTGCCACCTCCATGATTGTTGTAGGTCAGACTGTTGTGATGTGTGTTTGATTGGATGTTGGATGGGCTTTGCTAGTAGATAACCTGGTCTTTCTTCCTAGTATGTTTTAGTCTGGAACCTGACTAAGGTTCAGGTCTACTGGAACCTATTCACCGTGATTGTTGTTGTTAGGTGTCATTGAGTTGGTTCTGACTCATAGCAACCCTATGCACAACAGAATGAAACACTGCCCAGTCCTGTGCCATCCTCATAATTGTTGTGTTTGAGCCCATTGTTACTGCCACTGTGTCAACCCATTTGGTTAGGAATCTTCCTCTTTTTTGCTGACACTCCACTTTACCAGGCATGATGTCCTTCTCCAGGGACTGAACTCTCCTGACATCATGTCCAAAGAATTAGAGATGCAGTTTTTCTGTTCTCACTTCAAGGACAATTCTGGCTGTACATCTTCCAAGACAAATTTGTTTGTTCTTCTGGCAGTCCATGATATTTTCAGTATTCTTCCCTAATACCATAATTCCATAATTCAATTGCATCATTCTTCTATGGTCTTCCTTATTCATAGTCAAACTTTCACATGCATATGAGACAGTTGAAAATACTGTCTGTGGCTTGGGTCAGGCATACCTTAGTCCTGAAACTGACATTTTTGCTCTTGAACACATTAAAGAGGTCCTCTGCATCAGATTTGCCTGATGCAATACGCCATTTGATTTTTCCAATGCCGCTTCCATGAACATTGATTGTGGATTCAAGCAAATTGAAGTCTTTTCTGCAGTTGTCATGATGTTACTTATTGGTCCAGTTGTGAGGATTTTTGTGTTCTTTACATTGAGGTGCAATCCATACCCTTATAGCAAACAACGTTGTTTCATCTGCATATCGCAGTTTGTTAATGGATCTTCCTCCAATCCTGATGCCACTTTCTTCTTCATGTAATCCAGTGTCTTGGATTATTTGCTCAGCATGCCGATTGACTAAGTATGGTGAAAGGATACAACCCTGACACACACCCTTTCTGATTTTAAACCATTCAGCACCCCCTTATTCTGACAACTGCATCTTGATCTATGTACAGGTTCCTTGTGAGCACAGTCAAGTATTTTGGAATACCAATTCTCTTCAGTGTTATACATAGCTTGTCATCAATCACACAGTTGAATAATCGATAGAGCACAGGTAAACGTTTTTGCATAATCGATAAAGCACAGGTAGATGTTTTTCTGGTATTCTCTGCTTTCAGCCAAGATCTGTCTGACATCAGCAGTGACATCCCTAGTTTCTTGTTCTTGTCTGAATCTGGCTTGAACCTCTGCAGTTGTTTTTGAATTATCTTTAGCAAAATTTTACTTGCAGGTAATATTAATAATATTGTTAGATGATTTCTGCATTCTGTTGTGTTGCATTTCTTTGGAATGTGCGCAAATATGAATATCTTCCAGTTGCTTGGCTAGGTAGCTGTCTTCCAGATTTCTTGGCATAGGTAAGTGAGTGTCTCCAATGCTGCATCAGTTTGTTGAAAGATTTCATCATTTCACCAGGCTTTGTTCTTTGCCAATGCTCCTTGGACTTTCTCCTTCAGATCATATGCTACCTTTGAAATGGTTGAACATCATCTGTTTTGTTTGTTTCTTTTTTGTACAGTGATTCTATGTAGACCTTCATCTTTTGATGCTTTCTGCATCATTCAATAATTTGTCCATAGAATCTTTCAATGTTTCAAGTCGAGGCTTGAATTTTTTTCTTCAGTTCTTTCAGCTTGAGAAATGCTGATCGTGTTAACACCTTCCCTTTTGCTTTTCTAGCTCCTGGTCTTTTCACATTTCATTATAATCATAGTCTTCTCGAGCTTCCCTTTGAAATGTTTTGTTCAGCTAGCTCTTTGACTTCCTCATTTCTTTCATTTGCTTTAGCATGTCTACACTGACATCCATTTGGTCCTTTATTTCTCTCATGTCTTATTAATGACCTTTTGCTTTCTTCCTGTATGATGTTCTTGATGTTATTGCACAACTCTTTTGGTGTTGTCTAATGTGTCTAATGCATCAAATCTATCTTTGAAAAGGTCTCTAAATTCAGGTGGGATATGTTCTAGGTTATATTTTGGGTCTCATGGATTCGTTTTGATTTTCTTTACCTTAGCAAGGAATTGAATAGATATTTTAAAAATGTTTGAATAGTTCAGGTCAGAAATGGTGAAATTTTTGACTTTAGATAATGGTTGTGGGATGGAAAAGAAAGAATGAATTGGAAAGAAATAGATTTAAAAATAAATGGAAAAGAAGTAGATTGTAGGCAGGATTTGGTCACTATTTGAGTGATAATAGATTTTGCCAGCTTGGAGAGACCAATTTATGAGGAAGCCTTTAAGGGAGATAGGAAATACAGAACTGGAAAGCACAGTGGGGAGATCAGTTAGGTAGACTTTGAAAAATATGTGGCACATATGCTAAATATCTGTGTGAGAGACTTAGAAACTTTAGACTGGAGATAAGGATTGGGGAGCCATCACCAGATAGTGTTAATGAGCCCATAGTCCTGGAAGATGAGTTGGTGTTTTGTGGAGCTTGTATGAAGTGGAAGAAAGAGGGAGGGTATGTGTGCAAGGGGTGCTAGAAGAGGAAGAGTTTTTTGTGTTTTTTTAAGTGTTTTATTGTGAATTATGTGATAGTTTACATGGGAGAACATTAGTTTTACATTCATCCTGTCGTATATTGTTTATTGCTATGGTTACAGTCCCCTCCATGCATCATCAAGCAACCAAAGGGTATACCCTGCAAGCCTGCCCTCCAGTTGTCAGCATACAGCCCCACTCCATCTCTGTGTCTAAAGTCCCCAACTGCTCCATCTCTCCACGTCATCATTGTCTCTGCCTGCATCTCAGGCATCACTGCTTCTCTGGGTAGGATCCCACTCTCTGCTCTTCTCCCTTGATGGAGAAGAGGAAGAGTTTTGAAAGGTCAAGAATTCAGAAGCGTTCCAAGACTGCTAGAGTGGTAAGCAAACTTGTACCAGAAGAAGGTTAAGTCTGAGAGGAAGGGCTTATTGCTTCATTTATTGTTTTACTTCTTTTTTTGCTTTAAATGAACAAATGTATTTTTTTAAATTAGAAAACTGTCAATAGACTTAAAACAAAAAAAAATTTACTTTAAAGCAAAATAAAAAACCAAAGTAACATGCTTATTGTAAAAATATTTTCTTTTTCAAATGGATGAATCCAACTCCATTTTTATTCATTTTATTGTGAATTGGGTGAAGATTTGCAAAGCAGACCAATTTTTCATTCAGTAGTTCATACACATTTTGTTTCATGTCATTGCTTGCAATCCCCACAATGTAACATCACTTATCACATCCTCCCTTTGTTTCCGTTTTCTTCTTTCTTAACCCTTCTGAGCTTTGTCCGTAGGTAAATGCAGCCCTTTTGATCTCAAATGGTTGATCTATGGTGTGGGTACCCCTCTAGTGTTACTGTTCCCATTATAGACTTGTCTGTCGTTTGGCTAAAAATTGATCCATGGAGATAAGTTCATTTCCACACCTGAAGGGCAGTAGCTTGGGGTGGGGTGGTTCCCATCAGTCTCTATCCAACCAGTAACATTGGTGTTATAATATGATTTTGAGTTTTGTTCCGCCACAAAATTCTTTTTTGTATCTCACTTTCAAAATATCTCCAGTGATAACTATTAAAAATGGTTTATTTTTACAGGATTTAAAAGTGTTTATCAGGACATATTTTAAGTATTTATAAGTAATACTGTACTGGACATCTTTACACATACTTCTTTAAAAGATTGACTGGTTATTTTCCTATTCAAAAAATCCTGGAAGTGTACTTTCCAAGTCAAAGAATATGTACACTTGTAGCTTTGTTACACACTGTCAATTTGCTGTCCAGATGGCTTCATTTTACCCTCCTTCTGTGTATATGTGCACACACGTGCATGCATGCAAGCGAATATATGTGTGTGAGATTGTTTCCCTGTTTCTTTAGAAACCTTGAACATTATTGAGAACCTTTTCATGTTTGTTCATGTGTAAAGTTACACATCTTTTCACATCCTTTGCCTGTTTTTATATACAGAAGGATTATTTCTCTAGAGGCTTATTTGTGAATATTGCCTCAGTAGCGAGGAGAATGTTGAAGATTTAAGAGAGAAGGGAAATTTGACAGTGGATGAGTGTGGATAAAAGGTAGGAAGACATAATGTTGTGGAAACAGATTTGCAGACTGATTTTCATTAATTGAGAAAAGTGGAGAATATATTGAGGGCTTTTCCTCTATGTTTTGAGACTTCTGCTGAATCAGGCCTACAAATAATCACTTACCATTAGCATATGAATTACTGTATTGTAGTCCTCCAGAATTAAGAAAATGTCTACCCATAATCTACAAATAATTGCTTGTCACTTTTTCTTAGTTGCAAGAGTAAATAATATCCAAATCAGGGTGAACCTCTGTTTATGGGAGACTCTTTAGAGTCGAGAGGCTTGCATATAATTTTACCAATCCTTAAGAAGTGGGATACTGTTTGTTAAACGATAGTTTTCTAAACAAGAAAATGGAAGCTCAAAGAATTGACCTCTGTGTTCTTTTCCATCTTTGGTATCTGATGAAATATGAAGAAGTACAGAAGCACAGAAGGCTGTTTCTGACAAAGGTAAATTGGCGAAGGGTAGCAGCTTGTCCTGTGACACACTCCTCCTTGGTTTCTAAAATAAGACTCTTCTTTCTATGACTAAAGCAGGGTGTGCATAACAACTTCTCTGCATATTGTTCTTTCCTTACCTGAGTTGTTGAACCATCACTCATGAATTTCAATTAGAATTTAAGGTCCTTCCAACCAGTTCCTTTTTTGTCAATTATGATCATTAATGACTTACAGAGACACATTAGCTAAAGCAGTTGGTTTCCTGTATGTGTATGTGAGAGTGTCCTGTCGACCCTATTTTCTACTCCAGGGGAATGAATAGGAAAGGTAAAGTGAGCAGGCAGGATTCTTCATGTTACCTGTTTTCTATATTGAATTTTCAGGCAAGAATTTGTTTGAACTAAGATCTGCTGTTTTAAAAAAATATTTCAGATCATTCATCTGAAGTAATATAGGCTTAAGATAAAACAAACTTTTTCAAGTGAATGCATTGTAAAATCAAATGTAATTTTTTTTTAGGTGTTTCTTAAACAGTCGTAGCACTTTGAACAAATGAAATTCAATCTCTTATCTGCCAAGAAACCAACCGTCCAACCAATTAGAAGGGGCTTTAAAAAGTTTGTGGGAAGATGGAATTAAAATGGTTATCTATGTATGGTAATCTCTTTCTCTTTCTTTTTTTAATGTATGGTAATCTCTTGTAGTAATACCAACGCAGAAAATGATTGGATTAATCTTGCATGGTCGGCTCTTTGATAGACCATTATGGCTAGCAGTGAGCTTCACTTCAATAAGGACTTTATGTTTTTTCTGGAAAAGTATGATCATAAAAGTTCAGACACTATTCTCCTAAGAGGTGATAATGTCATGTAGTGTTGATTAGTTCCCCTCATAATAAAATCTTTCTTTATATAAACTGCTGTTGTCCACAGTTATCCTAGTTTTTTTAATCCTGCTCAACCATTCCAGTCTGTTTCTGCAAGCTTGGAAATTTTATGATTAAAATTCTCCTGAATAACTACCCAAGTTGTTAATACATAATCCTGCAGTTTTCATACCTGTGACATTTCTAAAATTACCATATGAACATTTGTGCGTCGGCAAATGTGAAAATTCTTCCCTCCTACTGTTTTTTTGAGGGCTTATACTACTGACATAAATAATTCTTCAAGTTCTGGTAAGGCTGTTTAACCTCAACAAATTGTGCTTGAGTTAGAACTAACAGATTGATAAACTTCAGGTGCAGTTCCAAGAGTTATGATACTACTAGAAACAAGAATCTTATATACATTTGTGATTTTCTTCCAAGGATGTTAAAGCACCTTATCTGGGCTTATAGTTTTAAATTGTATCCTTCCATAACATACTGTGGAACCAAAGCAAATAATACAATCTGTTATACACCTGTAAAGTGGACATACAAAAGTAACATCCCATGCTGAGAGGACAAAGTCATATTTTGTCAGGCCTGCAACTTACTTTTAAATGACCAAATACATGCACACAGCCAGACATACATCAAAAGAGAAAAAAATCTACAGCGAAATATGAGCAATTGGTAAACCTTGGTGACTGTATAGTTCAGATAGTCAACATTCTATTTTTTTTTTTGCTTTTCTGTAATAATGAAATTTTCTTTGTACATAAAGTTTAGGAAAAAAATTTTTTTAATTTAAATTTAAAATATTACACAGTAGACAAACCATGTGCTTACTATATATCAAGCACTGTATTTTATTATTATATACATTATATGACATACCTTCTCAATATATGTAAGGTGGCAAGTCTTATTGTCCTCATCGTACCTTAGATAGACAGAAGCCCTGGTGGTAGAGTGGGTCAAACATTGGGTTGCTAACCCCAAGGTGGGGGGTTCAGACCCACCAGCCACTCTGCAGGAGAGTGATGAGACTGTCTGCTCCTGTAAACATTGATAGTCTTAGAAAATATAGGAAGCAGTTCTACACAATTCTGTAAGGTTGCTGTGAGTCTAAATCAATTCAGTAGCTGTGGGTTTGGATTGGGTTTGATTAGATAGAACGATACATAAATAGGTGGGCAGATGGATCAATAGATAGGTAAGTGGATAGTTGCCATGGAGTTGACTCCGATTCATGATGACCTTACGTACAAAAGAACAAAACATTGCCCCGATCCTGTGTCATTCTTAAATTACTGGCACGTACCAGTCTTTAATTACAATAGTTGTGCCAATCTTTCACGCATCAAGAGTCTCCTGAATCCTCATTGACCCTCTACTGCATCAATCATGATTGAGCTCTCCCGAAGACCTGTCCAAAGCAAGCAAGTCTGACAGTGCTGTGTTGTGATCCATAAGGTTTTCAATGGCTAATTTTCACCAGTAGATTGCCAAGCCTTTTTTCTTCGTCTGGAAGCTCCAATGCAATCTGTCCACCATGGGTGACCCTGCTGGTGTTTGAAATAGTGGTGGCACAGCTTCCAGCATCACAATAACACAAAGCACCACAGGTGGTAGACCCAGCCTTACAGAGAAAGACAGTGAAACCTGGAAATGCAGTCTGACTCCAGGATTCCCACTTTTAACCAAACCAGTAAAACCCTTTGCCTTCTGGTTGATTCTGAACTCACAGCAGCCCTGTAGGGCAGAATAGAACTGCCGCATAGAGCTTCCAAACCTGTAAATTTTTAAAGAAGCAGACTGCTATGGCTTCCTCCAACTAGAACTAAGTCCCTGACTTTTTAGTTAGCAGTCATGTGCTGTAACTACTTGCCACCAGAGCTCCTTTGGAGAAATGAGTAATGACACAACTTCTAAAACGTTTTATTTACAGAATCTAAATATTTACAAATTTTTAGGAAAACTTCAGCAGCTTGCAAAAGCACAATACACGAGGGCTTCACAAAGTTTGTGGAAAATGGAATATTTTTGCTTGTCCATACAGGATCATGTCATCTGTGATTAAAGACTTTTTTCCAACATTTCTAACCTGGTTGGTTGGTTGGTTGTGGGCTGTTGAATTGATTCCAATTCATAGCCACATTGTATATGGTTTCCAAGGAGTGTGTAGTGAGTTTAAACTGCCAACTTTGTGGTTTAAACCGACCTTGTAGTAGTACAGTACTTACCCTACAGTGCCACACCAGGAATTTCTAATCTGAACACTTTTAATTTGTTGGGTTTTAAAAATTGCCTCGTTGAATTGGTTAGAATGTTGTACACAATACTGAATAGAAGTGGCAATAACAGATCCCAATCTTAGGGGGAAACATTCAGTCTGATAACCATTAAGTTTGTGTTGGTGGTGGTGGTATGCCATTGAGTCATCTTTATGAAAGCAGAAAACCTCATCTTTCTCCAGCGGAGTGACTGGTAAATTTGAACTGCTGATGCTGTGATTAGCAGCCCAGCTTGTAATGAATTACGCTACCAGGGCTCCTTAAGTTTATGTTAACTGTAGGTTTTTCTGCTCGTATAAAGATTTACAGTCTCGAATATCCTATAGAGAGGTTTGCTATGAGTAGGAAATGATGGAATGGCAGTGGGTTGTTTGGGTTTCTTCTGTAGGTTTTTCTTAGATGCCCTTTATCTGATTGAGGTTGTTCTCTGTATACTTGCTTTGAAAAGTGTTTTATCATGAAAAGGTGTTGGATTCTGTCAAATGTTTTTCCTTTGTTAATTAAAATGATTGTGCATTTTTGTTTGTGGTTCTGGTTATATGATACACTACAAATATTCATTGATTTTTCTAAAGTTAAACTGGAGTCCTGGTGTGGTACTGTAGATAAGCACTCGACTATGTCAGTTTGAACTGAAAGGTCGGCGGTTCAAACTTACCAGCTGCTCCTCAGAAACCCTATACAGGGCCACTAGGAGTTGGAACTGACTTGATGGCACTTAACACCAACAGCAATCTTGAATTCCTAGGATAAAACCCACTCTGCCATTATATAATGTATAATCTTTTATAAGGAGCTCTGGTAGCGTAGTGGTTACGAATCGGGCTGCGAACCTTACGGTCAGCTGTTCGAAACTACCAGCCGCTCCGCGGGAGAAAGATGAGGCTTTCTACTCCCGTAAAGATTTACACCCTCGGAAACCCTGTACAGGGTCGCTATGGGTCGGACCCGACTCGATGGCACTTAACAACAACAACAACAACAATCTTTTATATGTTGCTGAATTTGATCTCCCAATATTTTGTTAAGGAATTTTGTCTATGTTATGTGATACATTGGTTTGTAGTTATATATATGTGTGTGTGTGTGTGTCTGGTTTCACAGTAGCTCTGGGTTTATGTATTACATTAAAAGCCACAAATTTCCATATGACCCAGCAGTTGCACTCCTAGGTATATAAAGTCTGCATAAAAATTTGCACACCGTGTTAATAACATTTATAATAGACAAAAAGTAAAAACAACACAAATATTGATCAGCTTTTGAATGGATAAACAAAACATGGTAACAGACATACAATGGAATATTATTTGGTCATAAAAAGAATGTGTAGTACATGCTATATAACATGAATGAACAAAGGTACATTATGTTTTAAGTGAAAGAAGCTAATCACAAAGGACTACATACTGTATGGTTCCATTTATATGAAATGTCAGAATAGGCTAATCGGTAGAGACAGAAAGTAGATTAGTGGTTGCCAAGGATTGGGAGTGGAAGAGTTCAGCTGTACCATTGTTAGTTTTAGGACTTCCTAAATGGCAGTGACTATGTTATGTTAAAAGCACGTGTAATGTTGAGAGCAGACAGGTAATTGGGTTATTTTTTTTTGGTTGGTTTGGTTTTTGCAAGATGGAAATGTTCAAAAATTAGATTGTGGGGTGGTTGCAAAAACTCTGAGGATCTATTAAAAACCATTGAATTATATTACATAGAATTTTATAAACTATGAATTATGTTTCAGTAATTTCACATTAAAATACCTAATCCTAATCCAACACCAAAAGATTTATTGTAGTCTTCTCACTTTTCTATTTGTAGGTCTTTTATTTGACTCATGTTATCCTCAGAGTGTTTCCTTATTTACTCAATCTCCTCCCCTATATGAAACTAACCTCCCAGCTTTGCCAGCTGACCATCCTACAAAGGTGAAAGGGAAAGAACTTCGAAAAGGCTTGACCTGGGCACATTGGCCTAAAGCTGATCTTTGAATTTGGCAGGGTATGTTAGCTTAAATAATATATTATTTTGCTTCTTGTAGCTTTTAATATATAGAAACACAACACAGGCAGTCCCCCGGTTAGAATGAGATCTGTTCCTAATTGTGTTCTTTAAGTCACAGTAAGTCAGCTGCATATGGTTCTTATTTGACTTTATTTTAGTGCAAACAAAGGCTTGAGACCTTTTCAGTTACTTAAAAACTCGATGTGCAGCACGTGAAGGTGATTGTGATGAATTGGTTCAGAGGAGCAGTTGGTTCAGTTGATTAGGGCTTGGTTCAATCAGTTCACAGGGAGGGCAAATTCACATAACATTAAAGGAAAAGTACCAATTGTCAGTAAATTGGATATTCTTAACCTGGGGACTTAGCTGTAGATATAATAACTTATATTGTTTGCTGCATGCACTGAATATGGTGTGTGAGATGTGTCCATGTTGATACATATGCTAGTGGTTATATACCGTGGAGTCGGTTCCAACTCATAGCGACCCCATAAAGGGTTTCCAAGACTAAATCTTTATGGGAGCAGAAAGCCTCATCTTTCTCCTGCAGAACTGCAGTAGTTTCCAACTGCTGAGTTTGAGATTAGCAGCCCTTCTGTAACCACTACACTACCAGAGCGTCTTGTACATATCTTTTTTCTTTTAATTCACCACTGAAATTTTATTTCCTTTTAATTAACTTTTATCATTTTTACAAAATAAAACAACAACAAAAAGAGCAGTGTCAAAAACAGCCAAGAGTTTTCAGAATCTCTGCCCTGGTTTTCCTACATATCACAGGTATCGTGGAAACTGGTGGCTATAGATAGCTTTTTTTTTTTTT
>NW_006408522.1:4864776-4869227 GCF_000296735.1 Chrysochloris asiatica
AGTCTTATGTATTGCAGAGGCTCCGCAGGAAGCCTTCTTCACTGGGCACGTTGTAGCCCCATTTTAGGTATTCCAATCAGTTATAGACAGAAGACAGACTTACAAGCTTTCTATGGTGATGCTTTTCGCTATTCCTTTCTCTCCCCTTCCAGTGTCTATTTTATAATATAAAGCAAGGAAAACCAAGATTATAGATAGCTTTTAATAGTTTATTTTCATTGCTGTACCTCAGCTTTTCTATATTAGATGAATGAAAATTAGATATGTTGATGATGATTTCTCAAAGTTCCTATTAGTTAAAAGAATGTATTGTTAATGTTAAAATATGCCAACAAAATCCTAAAAATCCGAGCAAAGATAAAATGCCTTAGGCACAATATTGTTACAAAAGATGAGTTATTTACTTGAATCCCAATTTAAATAAAATATATTTAGTTACATTTCAGTTATATAGGTTGAATTGAAGATTTATGGCACTGGGATCAGGGAATTTGAGTATAGTCTTCAAACATTCTGAAAGAGCGTACAGTCAATAGAAACTGTTGTTTAGCATGTGCCTCTTCTTTTGTACAGTGTTACTTATGCTGGTAGCAACACTGAAAGGAGAGTAAAAGTTGTACTCCTATTTAAAACAAAAGTAAATGCAGGAATTAGTCTTGTTAAGCATAATCATAAAGTGTATCATTTGTACTCGAATGGCTAAATTGAAAGACCTGACAACTTCTGTGGAAAACAGTTTAGTAGAAACTACAAAAGCTTAGCATATGAATGCTCTGTATGCCTGAGAAATTCCACTTTAGGTTTGTATCCAAGAAAATTCATGTAAATGTACAGCAGGAATTAAATGTTCAGAACAACACAAATGTCCACCAACAACAGAACCGACAAATTTCAGTATATTCATACAATGGAATACCACACAATAATGAAAATAACATAAACTAATACATGCGTCAAAATAGGTAAGTCTCACAGACACTGTTGAACAAAGAAGCTAGATACTAAAGAGTGGCTATTATATTATCTCTGTGTGATGTTGAAAGCAGGCAAAAAATACTTGCAGTAGTGATTTTAAAAAAGTTACTTTTGGTGGTGACTTTTTTACTGCCACTGAATCAATTCTGACTTGTAGCAACCCTCTATAGGGTTTCCAAGAATGTAAATCTGTATGAGAGCAGAAAGTTTCAACTTGATCAAAGAGTGGCTGTGGTGGCTTTGAATTGCTCACTTTGCAGTTAGCAGTCCAGTGCTTATCCTACAGCACCACCAGGGCACCTCCTTTGGTGGTTGGTGTAGGTAGAGATTATTGATTGCAAAGAGGTTTAAGAAAGCTTGCTGAGATGTCAACAGTGGTCTTTATCTGGATGGGTTTATGTATCCACTTATATTTGTGCAGTAAACTAGATGTAAGTTACACATCAAAAAGAAAAAAAAAAACTAAATGTAAAAAATGCATCCTTTGTGTAAGAAGACTGATATTTATTTGGTGCCTTTGTTGGTGGGGAGATTAATTGTTACATGTTACAATTTTTTTTTTAATGTTAACCATCCATGTCAGTTGCCCCACACAGCTTTCTAACCATACTCAGGGGTTACTTTACTGGTACTAACTCTAAACAAAGCTGATTAGTTCTTTAGGTAATTGTACAAATAACAACAAACAAGATTTTTTTGTTGTTAAAAAAGATATGTTGGCATAGTTCATATTTACATAAATACTTCATTAATGTAAGAAATAAGACACAGGACATACGTGTGTCAGTGGGACCTGTGAAGCTTTCAGCATACTATGGTTTCTCCATTCTGTACATTGGCTGAATGCTTCATTTTACGTAGAAATATATTTACAGAGTGCTGGTGTGGCGCTGTAGGATAAGCACTAGACTGCAAGGTCTGTTTGAACTCCAAGGTCAGTGGTTCACCAGCCACTGCTTAGAAACCTCGTACAGGGTCACTACGAATCGGAACCAACTCAACAGCACTTAACAGAAACAAATATATATAAAATAATTGTATTGCGGTAAGATAATGTAACAAAACATTTTTTATTTCAGACATTTTTATGTGTACAATTGAGTGCCATTAATTACATCTGCCATGTTGTGCAACCACCAGCAGCTAATTTCACCAAAACTATTTCATCACCTCTAACAGAAGCGCTCAGTACCCTATAAGCAACAACTCATTTCCCCCTCCTAGCTATTTCTAGTAACCACTAGTAAACATTGGTTCCCATGCAAATGCCTCTTCTAGAGCTTTCATATACCTTGGACCATGTGATACTTCTTTTCTTGTCTGACTTATTTCACTCAGCATGTTTTCCAAGGCTCATCCATGTATCAGAACTTAACTTCTTTTTATTGTTGTTGTTGTTCTTAGGTGTCATGGAGTCTGTTTACCATGAACAACAACAACAATGCATAATGGGCTCCTATGTAGAGCAAACAATATGCTGTCTGTCAACTAACCTAAAGGTGATTCAAACTCACCCACTAAAGAAAGGCCCGGCAATATGCTTCCGTGAAAATTGTTGTTAGGTGTCGTGAAGTCAGTTCTGACTTATAGAGACCCTATGTCCAATCTAACAGCCAAGAAAACCCTATAGAGCAGTTCTACTCTGTAACACAAGGTATCTCCATAGGTTGAAATTGAATCCAAACAAGATTGAGCATCTTTCATGTATTTTGTAGTCATTGATATCATCTTAGGGGAAATTTATATTCAAATCTTTGTCTATTTCTTAATTGGGTCATCTTTTTCTTGTTGAGTTGTTCTTGTTGTTGTTTGGTGCCGTCAAGTCGGTACCGACTCATATATATGTTGTGCAACCCTGTGCACAACAGAATGAAACACTGCCCGGTCCTAGGCCAACCTCACAATTGTTGTTTCAGCTGAGTCCATTCCTGCTGACACTTTGCCAGTCCATCTCATTGTGAGTCTTCCTCTTTCTCTACATTCCTCCACTGTACCAAACATGATAGCCTTCAGCAGTGACTGGTCCCTCCTGACAATATGTCTGAAGTGTGAGAGACGAAGCCTGGCCATCCTGGGCTCGAAGGAGCACTCTGGCTGCGCTTCTTCCAACACAGATCTGTTTGTTCTTTTGGCAGCCCATGGCACTTTCAATATTTTCCTCCAACACCATAACTCCAAAGCATCAGTTCTTCTGTGGTCTTCCTTGTTCACTCTGAGACTTGCTCTCCAGCATAGAGATGCTAAAGTAAATGAGTAAGTGAGGAGAAGTACAAAAGCTGAACAGAACATTTCAAAGGTCAGCTCTAGAAGACAAAGTCAGATATTATAACGAAATGTGCAAAGGCCAGGAGTTAGAAAACCAAAAGGGAAAAACAGACTCAGCATTTCTCAAGCTGAGGGAACTGAAGAAAAAATTCAAACGTAGACTTGCAGTATTGAAGGATTCTATAAGCAAAGTATTGAATGATGTAGAAAGCATCAAAAGAAGATGGAAGTTGCATTGAAGGCATTGGAAAAGAAAAGGGTTACAGGAATTGATGAAATACTGATAGAAATCTTTCAGCAAACTGATGAAACTTTGGAGGAATTCAGTTATCTGTGCCAAGAAATTTGGAAAAGGACTTAAAATACTGATGAATATCAAAGATCACAGCCTTCCGTATGGGTTGCATCTCAATGTAAAGAAAACAAAACATTTCATCATTGTACCAATAAACAACTTACATATAAATGGAGAAAACACTGAAGCTGTCAAAGATTTCGTTTTGGTTGGATCAACCATTAACACTCATGGAAGCAGCAGTCAGGGAATCAAACAATGTATTGCATTAGGCAAATCTGCTACACAAGACCTCTTTAAAGGGTTGAAGAGCAAAGATGTCAGTGTAAAGACTAAGGTGTGCCTGACCCAAGCCATAGTATTTTCAATAACCTCATATGCATGTGAAAGTTTATAGTTGTAGGCATTCTTTATCTATTCTGGATGTTGAACCTTTATCAAATACTGTTCTTAGTAGCTATCAGCTAGCTCTGACTCATGGTAACCTTTGTACCTTAAGTACAAAGTATTGCTTGGTCCTATGCCATCTTTTTGATCACTGCTGTACTTGAGTCCATTGTGTCTGTTTTGTCAGACCACATCATTGTTGTTGTTAGGTGCCATCGAGTCGGTACCAACTCATAGCGACCCTATGTATAACTGAATGAAACACTGCCCAGTCCTGGGCCAACCTCACAATTGTTGCCATGCTTGAGCCCATTGATGCTGCCACTCTACCAATCCATCTCGCTGGGGGTCTACCTTTTTTTCTCTGACCCTCCACCTTACCAAACATGATATCCTTCTCCAGTGAGTGGTCCCTCCTGACAATATGTCTGAAGTATGAGAGATGAAGTTTGGCTGTACTTCTTCCAACACAGATCTGTTGGTTCTTTTGGCAGCCCATGGCACTTTCAGTATTCTCCTCCAGCACCAT
>NW_006408522.1:4870072-4871751 GCF_000296735.1 Chrysochloris asiatica
CAATCGAAAGCCTCTGCATAGTCAATAAAGCACAGGTAAACATCTTTCTGGTATTCTCTGCTTTCAGCCAAGATACATTGGACATCAGCAATGATATCCCTCGTTGCATGTCCTCTTCTGAATCCAGCTTGAACTTCTGAAAGTTTTCTTTCAATGTATGCTTGCAGCCATTTCTGTATTACCTTTAGTAAAACTTTACTCGCATGGGATATCAAAGATACTGTCTGATGATTTCTGCATTCTGTTGGGTCCCCTCTCTTTGGAATGGGTACAAATACAGATCTCTTCCAATCAGTTGGCCAGGTAGTTGTCTTCCAAATTTCTTGGCATAGATGAGTGAGTACCTCCAGTACTGCCTCACTTTCTTGAAATATTTCACTTTTTATTCCATCAATTTCTAGTGCCTTATTCTTTGTCAATTCCTTCAGTGCACCTTGGACTTCCTCCTTCAGTATCATTGACTCTTGATCATCTGCTACATCTTGAAACAGTTGAACATCAACCATTTCCTTTTGATATAGTGACTCTGTGCATTCCTTCCATCTTCTTTTGATGCTTTCTGCATCATTCAATAATATGCCCAGAGAATCCTTCAATAACGAAAGTCGAGGCTTGAATTTTTTCTTCAGTTCTCCCAGCTTAAGAAATGCTGAGCATGTTCTTCCTTTTTGGTTTTCTGATTCCAGATCTTTGAACATTTTGTTGTAATGTTTGACTTTGTCTTCTTGAGCTGATCTTTGCAATTTTTTGTTTATCTCTTGTGCCTCCTTATTTCTTTCTTTTGCTTTAGCATCTCTATGCTGGAGAGAAAGTTTTAGTGTCTCTTTTGACATCCATTTTGATCTTTTCTTTCTTGTCTTCTTAATGACTTTTTGCTTTCTTCCTGTATGATGTACTTGATGTCATCCCCTTAGTGTTTTGTTTTTTTAAAATATTATTTTTTATTTCTTGGCTTGAAACTTTAGAAATAAGGTGTATTTTGATAAAATGATAATTTGCACAATTCCTATAGATTACATTCTTTTTTTTTAATGTTTTTATTGTGAGGTTTGCATGGGAGAACATCAGCTTTGCACTCATCCTATTGTATTTTGTTTCATTGCAATGATTACAATCCCCTCTGTGCATCATCAAATAACCAAAGGGCACACCACACAGGCCTTCTCCCTCCTTAAGTTCAGTGTCCCCAGCCACTCCATCTGTCCACGTCATCGTCTCTGTCTCCATCCCTGGCATCACTGCCTCTCTGAGTTGGAGTCCCGCTCTCCGTTCTTCTCACTTGATAGTCCCAGGGACCTGCGTTCCTGGGCTGCAAAATCAGTCACTCTCCTTTTGTCAAAAAATATCTACCTCTATATTTCCTACCCTCACAATCAGTCTTGATGGCAGTTATTCACTATTGTACCATAAGAGTCTTATCCCCATTTCCTTTCACCAGCCCGGCCCTAACAGATTGGAAATCATTCAGTGGTGATTCTATCTTTCCTGTCCCATCTGGAACCACACTCCTTCTTGAAAGCTTGTAAGCCAGTCACTTCTTGCCTTTATGTTGTTATTGTTATGTGCCGTGGAGTCGGTTCCGATTCATAGCGACCCTGTACAGGGTTTCCAAGGCTGTAAATCTTTACGGGAGCAGAACGCCTCATCTTTCTCCCACGGAACAGCTAGTAGTTTCAAAC
>NW_006408522.1:4872121-4878397 GCF_000296735.1 Chrysochloris asiatica
GCAAGTATGGGTGTTCTTGTGCATCTTCCCTCACTTCATATCAGTTGGACGCTTCACTCTCCGCTCTAGTCCTCTGTGGCCATGTCACTGCCTCTGGGCCCAGGAGTCCCCGGGTCTTGCCATACTGCTGGCCATCCAGGTCTCCACCTGGGTTCACAGGAGTCTATTGAATGTGGTCAGGCTTAGCTTGCAACTTCACTGCTGTTTTTCCCTCCTTTTTCCTTACCGGTGACCAATGTGGTCACCAGCTAGACCACATGCCTAGTCATGTATTCCCCTTGAGTCTCAATCTTGAAAGGGGTTTGCTCTGAGGGGTCCCGACCACTTGCCTCGATGGCTCCACGGTGAACGGCTTACTTGTTCTTGTAGTAATCAGCCAGACTGCCTTTATTGTTTCTGATTTTTCTTGCCGGTCTTTCTTTCACGAAATATCTTCTGTTCTTCTAGCCGCCCCAGGCTGGTCTACTTGTCCTTTCCAGTGGAAATTTCCTACCTCAGTCTGTTCTGGATGAGGTTCTGGATTCCACCTATGGTTTTGTGCAATATAAAGTCCCCACAGGAAGCTTGTTTCACTGAGCAGCTTCTAGCCCCCTTTAAGGTATTCCAATCAGTTATAGGCTGAAGACGGACTTCCAAGCTTTCTGTAGTGATGTTTCTAGCTATTCCTTTCTCCCCAACCCCTTAGGTGCCTTTTACAAGGGTAGGCAAGGGAAACCAAGAATCAAAAGACAGCCAAGCATCTTAACGTTATTCCCCTCTTTTACCCCTTCAAACGATGCCTCAGTCCTGTATCCCGGAGCCCTGTTTTTCCAAGGTGGTGCATACATTATCATTTCCCTCTGTCCCACTTCCCATGAGAACCTGCCTAACTGTTCTCCCATCAGCCTTGTTCTTCCATTCCCCTCCGGCTTCTTGTGTATTCCACTCTCCCCATCCCCTCCACACCTAAGGTATCCTGTGTCTATTCCCTACCCTTTGCTCTATCTTCTCCTCCCTCCCTCCCCTCCTTTCATCCCATACATCCTGGTGATCAGCAAAATTATATATGTAATTTGTTTTTCTTACTCTTTTACAGTAATTGTCCTATGCGGTATTTCTCCTTTTGTGACTGACTAATTTCACTCAGCATAATGTCCTCAAGGTTCATCCATGTTATGCAGAGGCTTGCAGCTTCCTAGTTCTTTAAGGTAGTATAGTATTCCATTGTTTGTATGTACCACAGTTTGTTTATCCATTCTTCAATTGATGGGCACTTAAGCTGCCTCCATCTTTTTGCTATTGTAAATAGTGCTGCTATGAACATTGGTGTGCATATATCTACTCGTGTAATGGCTCGTATTTCTTGTGGGTAATTACCAAGTACAGGAATTGCTGTATCATAACGTATTTCTAATTCTAACCTTCTGAAGAAATGCCATATTGCTTTCCAGAGAGGTTGGGTCATTTTGTAATCCCACTAACAATGTAGGAGGGTCCCAATCCCTCCGCATCCTCACCAGCATGTATTGTCCTCTACTTTTTGATCTTTGCTGTTATTGCTGGTGTGAGATGATATGTCATTGTTGTTGGTTTTTAAAATTATTATTTTGCTAGGGCTACAGAAACAAGAGAAATAAAAACAGTTAATTTGACTAGACTTATGTATGTTTGTGTTTCTGTAATTTGAATTAGTTCATACATAATTGGTAAATAGGGATGTCAGTAGAATGTGGAAGTCAACTGATTTACATACAGTTTTCCTAGTACATTAGTGCTTTGAATACTAAGTAAAAGCAGGTGAACTCCAAATCTACTAACCCAGCTGAGTGCAGTAAGCTGTAGAAGAAAGTAATCCTGTACAGACTGCCCACTCATCCTTGGTTCTTCCTCTTGTCTCAATTTGCCCACATCTCTGTCTTGAAAAAGGAGCTCTGGTAGCATAGTGATTACGAGTTGGTCTGTTAACCTCATGGTCAACAGTTCGAAACGACCAGCCATTCTGCAGGAGAAAGATTAGGCTTTCTGCTCCCGTAGAGATTTACAGCCTTGGAAACCCTATACCGGGCCACTATCAGTCAGAAATGACTCCACAGCACATAACCACCACCACTGTCTTAAAAATGCATGTTGCACCATTGTTGTTGAGCTTTGTATATTCACTTACTCTTCTATTCGTAATGCAACCTACCTTTATACTTATTCCACTATTCTTTTTTTTTTTAAGGTTTTTATTGTGTATTGAGTGAAAGTTTACAAGGCATATCATCAGTTTTACATTCAACAAATCATACACCTTGTTTCATTATAATGATTATAATCCCCTCCATGTACCATCAGTTAATAGTATTTCTCACTATCCATTTTAGCTTTAGAAAAACAAAAAAAACCCACTCAGGCATATATAATAATGTACATCTCCATAAGGCAAATTCTGCAAGTCTGCCTCCTGGCCACCAGCTCTTAGTCCCTCTCTTCCCATGAATCTAGAGTCCTCAGCCGCTCCCCCTCTTCATGCCCCCATCTTTGACTTCGTCTCTGGCGTTGCTGCTTATCTGGATAAGATCCTGCATTCTGGTTGTCCGTTTCTCCCTTGATAGTCCTAGGGTCCTCTGTTTCTGAACTGTAAGATTAACCATGCCCCTGTTTTTGTTAACAAAACTTATACCTTTACAATTGTGACAGTTGAAATTAGTCATGGTAACAGTTATTCACTATTGAATCATATGAGTCTTATCCCCATCTCTTTTCACCAGACCCATCTAAACAAGATGAAATCTATTCAGTGGGGTCTCTTTCTTTCTCCCCATACTAAACTCCCTTTTGAAACCTTGTAAGCCAGTCACTTCCTGTTATAGCCCCCTCATTTTAGGTAGCTAATGTATAAGTTGCCCATCCCTATCTACCCTGTGTACAGAGGGGATAGCATTGGTACTTGATGTGAAGACTTCTTCCCTCTCTGTTGGTATTTAGAGTAACTGTCTCTCTGAGTATAGGTCAGGTTCATCATTGTAGCAATTTACCCTTGTTTCCTTTATCCAAAAAAATTTTTTTTTTGTAATCTTCCTCTAGTTGAGTTCTGATTATCGAGCCATCAAGGTCAAATGGGTACTGTCTGCAAGTTTGGGTGTTCTTGTGTATCTCCCGTCACTTCATATCAGCTGGATGCTTCACTCTCAGCTCTAGCCCTCTGTGGCTATGTCCTTGTCCATGGGCTCAGCTGTCCCCAGGTCTCACAACACTTTGGACCAACCAGCCCTTCCTCTTCTCTCTCTCATCTCCAGGTCAGTGGGAATCAATGGACTGTGGTTGAACTCAGTCCATTTCTTCATTGCTGCCTTTCCCCCTTTTCCACTCACCAGTAGACCAATGTGGTCGCCAGCAAGTTTACGTGCTTGTTTGTGTGTTCCCTTTGAGTTTCAGTCTTACAGGGAAGTTTGTCCTGATTGCTTGCCTTGATGTCTTCCTGGTGAACAGCTTGCTTATTCTTGTGGTGGCCAGTCATGCTCACATTTTTGTTTTGGGTATTTCCTGATGATCTTTCTTTGAAGATGTATCTTCTGTCACTGTAGCTGTTCCAGGCTGGTTTGCTTGTCTTTTCTAGTGGGAATGTCCCACCTCATAAGGTTGTGGATGGGACTCAGGATTCCACCTAAGGTCCTATACTCTGTAAAGGCTATGCACGAGACCTAGTTTACTGGGCAAGTTTTAGAACCCCTTTTAGGTATTCCAATCAGTTATAGGTTGAAGATGGTTTAATAAGTTTTCTGTAATTATGTTTCCTAACATTCCTTTCTATCCCACTCAAGTGGCTATTTTACAATAGTAAGCAAAGGAAACTAATATTCACAAGACAGTCGAGCATTTTAGTATTATTTCCCTTCTTCAAGCTATACCTAGATCCCTCTCTCCCAGAGCCTTGTTGTTCCAAGGTTGAGCATGCATCACCATTTACCTCTGCCCCACTTAGGACATGCAAACCTGTCTCGGTGTTCCCCTATCTATCTTGCACTTCCGTTTCCTCCCCGTCTTGTATTTTCCTCCCCAACACCCGAACTAAACCCTCCATTGTTGTGGTTATCTTATATTCCATTAATTCTTCCCTCCATTTAAGACAGTGTATTATATCCTATAATCTACCTGACCTTCCCACCACCTGGTTCTCTGCTCCTCTGTGTTTACCTTCTTTCACACTGTAAATGTTTTGATAATAGAGTGACCTCCCAGATCCTCTGTTCTTATAATTTTATTCTGTTCTTGACTCTTCCTTTTGTTGATTGAGTTCAGGGTGATGCTGCCACTTATGTCATTCTCTATTGTTGTCAGTTCTTGTTGGTTCTCAGACCACAGAACATCCTTTATGATGTTTTTCATAGCAGGGTTGGCTTTGGCAAAATCCGTTAGCTTCTGTTTATCCTGGAATGTTTGATTACACCATTGTATTTGATTGACAGCTTTGCTGGGTAGAGGATTCTTGATTGGCAGTTTTTTTTCTTTCAGGGTTTTATTTATGTCTCCCCATTGCCTACTTGCCTGCATGGTTCCTTTTGAGAGATCCGAGCTTAACCTGATTTGCTTGCCTTTGTATTTTACACTTCTGTCTTCCCTAGCTGCTTTCAGGATTCTGTCTTTATCTTTGATTTTAGAGAGCTTGATTATGATATGTCTTGGTGATTGTCTTTTAGAGTCTAGCCTTCCTGTGGTTTGTTGAGCTTTTTGAATCCTTATCTTTTCACTTCTCAGGATGTTAGGAAAATTTTCTTCAAGCAGTTCTTCAGCTATCTCCTCTGTGGGCTTGTGTGATTCTTCCTTTTCCAGAATGCTGATAATTCTTAAGTTATTCCTCTTCCTGTTGTCCAACATGAATCTCAGGCCTTCTCCAAATTTTTTTTTTTATCCTTTTTTGTGCTTCCACTTCTGTCTTAGTAGTGTTGAGAGATTTATCTTCTAGCTCACTAGTTCTGGCTTCTATCTCTTCAGTTCTACTCTTTTGCCCTTTCAGTGTATTGTCCATTTCTGATATTCTATTATTAATCGTTTGGACCTCTTTCTGTAGGTTTTGAACTGTTTCCAATGCTGTTATGTATCTTACTTGATTCTTGTAGTGCTTTCCAGACTTCTTCCTTATTTGTCTCAACTCCACTGTGTAGTGTTTTAATACATTTTTAAATCATTTTTCTGAATTCCTTCTTAGGCACTTCCAGATCCTGCTCATCTTACAGCATTGAGTGTAGGTCTACTTCCAGCTCATTTGTCTAATTCACTTTATCTCATTTTTGGACATGTGCTGATATGGTCATCTGCTTCTGTTTTTTTTTGGCATATTCAGGAGTTATTTGTGGCCTTAATACTTAGATGGGTGTGTATTTTTTATGCTTTCTGATTGCTTCCAGTAGATGTGATCAGGAGATGGGCTTCCCTTTTCCCTCTTCTTCCTGAGAAATTTCAAGATGCCACTGTTGGTCGTTGTCATGTAACTCAGAATTTAATTTTCGACTTATTTCCTTTTTAGTCTGCCTGTCCCACTCCAAAATCCCCATTCAGGCCTTTTTTTCTAGTTACAAACAGTTCAGGGCTGGCTGTGGCCATTTGGTTTTAAGTGGAAACTGTCTCTTTAAATTATGAGGTTATCTGTACACATATGTAGTAAAACCCTCTAGGTGTGGGGCTGGGGTGTCCACTCGCTCGGTCACCCTCTCTAGTCTCCAGAATGGAGGTGCGCAGACAGCAAGAGACCAATGAACAGATACCAAAAAAGAAAAAGAATGTCCACATCTTTATCTCTGCGGTTCTGTCTGGCGTCCGTGGCTGCTCTGATCCTTCACCTGCTTGTTGTCGCCCAAGATGGTGTCTCCGGGAACAGCTGAGCATCTTCAATTAGAAAACAATTGAGTTCTTGCTTCTGCTACAAATTCTCCTAGCTGTAAGCCTTCTGACCTTCTGAAGAATCCTTTATATGTGGCTCAGAGTTCTGGCACCATCCCCTCAGCATGCTTTGTCCAATATTCTGTGTTGTTGCTGATTAAGACCTTCACTCCACTTCCACCTCATCCGCCATCTTGTTTGTTCTTTTTGTCGTTGTTGTTTTTATTTGCATTTTTCTAATGGCTGTTGATCGTGAACATTTCTTCATATGTTTGTTGGCTGCCCGGATCTCTTCCTTGGTGAAGTGTCTATTCATGTCCTGTGCCCATTTTTTAATTGTGCTATTTGTCTTTTTCTTGTAGAGGTGTTGTAGTTTCCTGTATATTTTAGAAATGAGTCCCTTGTCTGATGTGTTATTGCAAGAGATTTTTTTCC
>NW_006408522.1:4880120-4886521 GCF_000296735.1 Chrysochloris asiatica
TTTAAGGGCCAGGCACTGCAATGATTTGCCTAGCTTCTGAAAACTTTAACAGGCAATAAAACCTACGATGGTTGATGGACGATTGCAAAATCGGTAACATCTATTAACTTCCCATTCCCCACGCCTGACAAGCAAAGCAGCAGAATGTCTCTGGGATTTAACCAGTTCTCTAAGGGTTAAAATCCCACTGATTTTTGCATGTTGATCTTATACTCTGCCCTTTGCTCAATCTTCAATGATGTCTAGTAGCTTTTTTACTGAGTCTTTGGGGTTTTATAGGATCATATCGTCTGCACATAGAGTTTTGTTTCCTCTTTGCCAATTTGGATGCTGTTAATTTCCCTACCTTGCCACATAGCTCTATCTAATAGTTCCAAAACAATATTGAATAGGAGTGGTGACAAAGGGCATCGTTGTCTGGTTCCTATTCGCAGAGGGAATGCTTTCTGTTTCTCTCCATTATGAGTGATGTAGGCTATTGGTTTTGTATATATTCTCTTGATTATGTTGAGGAATTTCCCTTCAATTCCTACTCTGTTGAGTGTTTTTATCAGGTATGGATATTGGATTTTGTCAAATGTCTTTTCTGCATTAGTTGATATAATCATGTAGTTCTTTCCTTTTTCTTATTTATGTGGTGGATTACATTGATTGTTTTTCCATTGTTGAACCATCATTGCATCCCTTTTATGAAACCCACTTGATCATATTATTTTTTTGATGTGATGCTGGATTTTGTTGGCCAAGATTTTGTTGAGAATTTTCGTGTCTATGTTCATGAGGGATATTGGTCTGTAGTTATCTTTCTTATTGATGTCCTTCCCTGGTTTTGGTATGAGGGTTATGCTTGCTTCATAAAAAGTATTAGGAAGTTTTCCATCCTCTTCTATATTCTGGAATAATTTGAGTAGAATTGGTGATAGCTCTTCCCTGAATGTTTGGTAGAACTCACCAGTGAAGCCATCTGGGCCTGGAATTCTTTTTGTTGGGAGTTTTTTGAAGACCTGATCAACTTCTTCTTTTGGTATGCATCTGTTCAAGTTTTCTACTTCACTCTGTGTTCCTTTTAGTGGGTCGTGTTTTTCTAAAAAGTTGTTGAATTTGTTGGAATACAACTCTTCATAGTCTTCTGTTATTACCCTTTTGATTTCCTTTGGTTCCATTGTGACATTGCCCGTGTGGTTGGTTTCTAATGCAAGTTATTTGTGTCTTCTCCCTTTTTTCTTTTGTTAGGTTTGCCAGTGGTTTGTCAATTTTATTAATCCTTTCAAAGAACCAGCTTCTTGTCTTGTTGATTCTTTCTATAGTTTTTCTGTTTTCCATCTCATTTATTTCTGCTCTTATTTTTATTATTTCTTTTCTTAGGTGACTGTAGGTTCCTTCTGTTGGCCAGTTTCTAATTGTTGGAGATGCTTTGTTGATGTGTTAATTTTGGTTCTTTTTTTCTTTTTGGATGTGTGCATTTATTTCAATAAATTGTCCTCTCAGCATGGCTTTCACCGTGTACCAAAGATTTTGGTTTGTTGTTTTCATTCTCATTTGTTTCTAGGAACTCTATGAATTCACGTTTAATTTCTTCTTTTACCCAGTCGCTTGTCAGCAGGGTGTTGTTCAGCTTCCATGTATTCAACTTTAATTACTTAGTCTTCTTGTTGTTGATTTCTGGTTTTATAGCATTGTGGTTTGAAATGATGCTCTGTAGTATTTTGATGTTTGTAAATTTATGGAGGCTTCCTTTGTGACCTAACACATGGTCAATTCTGGAGAATGTTTCTTGTGCACTGGAGAAGAAAGTATATTGTGCTGTTGTTGGGTTGAATGCTTTGTACATGTCTATGAGGTCAAGTTGGTTGATTGTGCCTTTTAGTTCCTCTGTAACTTTCTCGAGTTTGTTTCTGGTTATTCTGCCCCTTTTCGAAAGTGACGTATTAAAACCCCCTACTATAATTGTAGATTTATTTATTATTTTCTTCAGCTCTAGTAAAATTTGCTTCATATATCTTGGTGCTTTTTCATTGGGAGTGTAGATATTTATTATGGTTATGTTGTCTTGCTCAATTGACCCTTTGATCATGAGCTAATGTCCTTCTTTACCTCTTATGCTGGTTTTTATCTTAAAGTTTACTTTATCAGAGATTAGAATTGCCACTCCTGCTTGCTTATTGTTGCAGTTAGCTTGGTATATTTTTTTTCATCCTTTAACTTTTAGTCTGTTTTTGTCTTTGTGTGTAAGGTGTGTCTCTTGCAGGCAACTTATTGAAGGGTGTTGTTTTCTTATCCCATCTGCAACTCTCTGTCTCTTCACTGGTGCATTCAATCCATTGATATTTAATGTAATTATCAATAGGTATGAATTAATTGGTAATATTATATTAATTTTTTTGGTAGTGCTGTTCATTCCTTTGTTCTGTATGCCTTCTTGTGCTGAGTTTGTGGTTTTGTGCTATTTCTTGTCAGTGTCTTCTTAGTTTTCATGTTTGCTTGATCTGCTTGGACATTCATTTTCATGGTAAGTTGTGAAGTATTAACGGTCTTTGGGGTTGCCTTATAGTCTACTAACTTTTCTCTTCATTTTAGACAATCTGTTGTATCCTGTAAGGAGCTCTGGCAGCATAGTGGTTACAAATCGGGCTGCTAACTGTAAGGTCAGCAGTTTGAAACTACCAGCTGTTCCGCGGGAGAAAGATGAGGCTTTCTGCTCCCGTAACGATTTACAGCCTCAGAAACGCTGTACAGGGTCGCTATGAGTCGGAACCGACTCCATGGCACATAACAACAACATTGTATCCTGTAATCTAATTTACATCCTCACCACCTGGATCTCCTTTCCTACATTAATCCAATGCTGTTTCAATCTTGTTTGATTGCTCTTGTAGTACTTTCCTGACTTTTTCCTTGTTTTCCTCCACCCCTTTTCGGAGCATTTGAATTTGTTTCCATATCATTCTTCTGAATTCCTTCTCAGGCAAATCCAAAACCTGCTCTTCCTCTTCAGGGGAGCCTTTGTCAGTCTCCAACTCATTTGTCTCATTTACTCTTTTCTGTTTTGGGGCATGTTTTGAGATATTTTGTTGTGTTTTGTCATTTTCAGTAGTTATGTGGGTTTTTTAGTGCTTAATGGATGTTTGTTGTTGTGTTATTAAGCTTACTGGGTGTCTCCTGGTGGATATGATTGGGAGATAGGCTTCCCTTTTTGTATGTAATGCTTAGCAGCTGTTACTGGCTTTTGTCTCAATGGTGGAATATTATGGGGTATGCTTGTAGCTTGGTTATATGGCCACGATTGCTGTGTCTTCTTGGGTAACGTAGGGAGAAATAGCTCCCATCTCCAGGAAAAATATGTGATCAAAAGGACCAAAAGCAGAAGCAATATAAAAGCAGACACAAAAACCACCACTTTGAAACAAAAATAAAACTGTGACCAACTGTCAAGTCGCCTTGCTATACAGGCAGTGTGTGTACACCATAGACACCTCCAGCAGTGGGCGAGGGTGCCCGCTCGCTCAGGCCCCTCCTTCAGTCACCACCGTAGAAGTGTGCAGATAGATATTGAGAAGTTAATTGGAGAAGGATTGTCTGCTATTTTTGTCTCTGAAGGTCAGTTAGGTATCTGTGTGTGCACAGTGTAATTCTCGAGATAGGCGCACCCTTTTATATTGGGGTTTTACAGATTGTTCATATGGTTTGTCTGTCAGGTTTGACGGGTCTGCTTTTTTCTTGCTAGATAGGCTGGAGTAAAGGGTCCTGCACAAGTTAATTTTAGGGCTGTGACCCGAGGCTGACATCATAAACAGCCGCCAACCTCTTTCTCTCTATGCCATGGGAAAACTGTGGGCTCAGCGCTGGACTTTTTTTGGGGTGTGTGTACCCACCTACCTAAATGCCTATGGGCTAGGCAAAGAAGGTGTGACAGGGAAGAGCGGGAAAAATGTGTAGAGTCCCCCACACCTCCGTTTGAAAATGTCACTGCACTGCTTTTAACGCTGGTTCCCTGTGCTGATCTGTCTGTAGCCCCACCCTCTGAACTCTGCTGGGGTGGGGTGACCGCAGAGGTAGTCCCCTCTAGTGACTCCTAAATCACAGTATTTTCCTTTATATTGTGATTTTTCCACTTGCGTGTGTGGGAAACTGACACCTGTACCTTATGCTAGATCCAGAGCTCTGGTGTTATTCTGTGAATGCAGCTTCTCTGGGTTTTCAATCCCTTCCCTACGGAGCCTTTCCTACCCAGCTGTCTTTCGCCACCAAAACCGTAAGTCATCCCTTTAGTGTTTAATGTATCAAACCTGTTCTTCAGATGATCTCTAAATTCAGGTGGGATGTATTCAATGTCATGTTTTGGCTCTCATGGACTTGTTTTCATTTTCTTCAGCTTCAGTTTGAAATTGCATATGAGCAGTTGTTGGTCTGTTCCACAATCTGCCCCTGGCCTTGTTTTGACTGATGATAGGGAGCTTTTCCATCATCTCTTTCCTCCATCTCATTGAGGGTTTCCTTATTTTGCTCACTCTTTACTAAATATGTTGTATTTTTCTAGGGATTTTTCCCGATGACTTATCTAAAGTAGATGAGTTGAAATTCTGCCATCTTCACATACAAGTAGTATTGTGTTTCTTTGAAGACTGATTTTTTCAGTTGTGGCAGTCCAGTCTCTTAAAGATTCTTCACCAACACCACAATTAGAGTGCATCAGTTCTTATCTTCCTTTTTTCATTTTCCAGATTTTACATTCGTATGAAGCAGCTGAAAAGACCTTAGCTTAGGTCAAATATACTTCAGTCCTCAAAGTAACATGTTTGTTTTTTAGCACTTTGCAGAGGTCTTTTGCAGCAGATTTGCTCAGTGCAATATGTCATTTTATTTCTTGATTATCGTTTCCATGTACACTGATGTTGATCCAAGTAGAATGAAATTGTTGGCAACTTCAATTTTCTCTCTGTAGGTCATGATGTTATTTATTGGTTCAGTTGTGAGGGTTTTCATTTCTTCATAGTTAGGTGTAATCCATATTGAGGGCCATAGTCTTTTACCTTTATCAGTAAGCTTGTATATGTTAAGAAATTTGGGAAACAGCTAGCTGGCCAGCCTACTGGAAAAGATCCATATTCTTGCCCATTCCAAACAAAGGCTATCAATGGGATGTGAAAAGTATCAAGCAATATCATTAACAGCACATGTTAGCAAAATTCTACTGGACACCAAAACAAATCCAAATGCCCTGAATACAGTCAGTATAATTAAAGAACTACTACAGCTGTACATTGACAGGGATGTCAGAAGTTATATTGTTGTTGTTAGGTGCTGTTGAGTCAGTTCTGACTCAGCAACCTTGTGCACAACAAAACAAACGCTGCCTTATTCTGCACCATCCTCACAATTATTGTTACGCTTTGAGCCCTTTGTTGCTGCCACAGTGCCAATTCATCTTATTTGGGTATCCCTGTTTTTTACTGGCCTTCCAGTTTTCCAAGCATGATGTCCTTCTCCAGGGACTGGTCCCTCCTGATTACATTTCTGAAGTACAAGAGGCAGGAGCATTCTGGCTGTACTTCTTACAGCAAAGATTTGTTTATTCTTCTGGAAGTCTATAGTACTTGTAATATTCTTCTCTAGCACCATAACTCAAATGCATCAATTCTTCCATGGTCTTCCTTTTCCACTGTCCAACGTTCATATGCATATGAGGCTATTGAAAATACTATGGCTTGGGTCAGGTACACTTTAGCCTTGAAACTGACCTCTTTGACGAGGTGAACTCTTTAAATACCTCTTGTGCAGCAGTTTTGAGAAACTCTAGTATGTACTTGGGAAACGCCTTGGCTTCACACAGTAAGCACTGGACTACAAACCAAAAAGTCCATGGTTCAAGCCTGCTAGCTATTCCATGGGAGAAAGAGGACGCTTTCTGTTGCCGTGAAGGTTTAAAGCCTTGGAAACCCTGAGTCAGAACTGACTCAATGTCACTTAACAACAACAACAGTATGTATTTAGGACTTTTGGTGTGGTGCTTTAGGATAAACACTGGACTGTGAACCACAAGGTCAGCAATTCAAACCCACCAGTTGCTCCTCGGAAACCCTATACAGAGTTGCAATGAGTCAAAACTGACACGACAGCACTTAACAACAACAGTTTGTATTTAAGGAGTCCTGGTAGGGTAATGGGTTACATGTTGGACTGCTAACGTCAGGATCAGCAGTTTGAATTCACCAGCCTCTCTGAGGGAGAAACATGAGGCTTTCTGCCCCCATAAAGATTACAGCCTTGGAAACCCTATACAGAGTTGCTCTAGTGTATTTTGAACAGAAATATATTCTTTTTTTTTTTAATTTAAGGTTTTTATTGTGGATTGAGTGAAAGTTTACAGGGCACATCATCAGTTTCACATTCAACAATTCATA
>NW_006408522.1:4889827-4925685 GCF_000296735.1 Chrysochloris asiatica
TGTGTTGTTGTTGGCGGAGCTTTCTGCTATATGTCCACCCGATCCTCCATCTTGTTTGTTCTCAGAAATATATTCTTTACTTCTGCTACAACTTCATTATATTTTCTCTTACAACATGCATTATCATCTTGTTGGCAGGAAAGTATACGAGACTGGTTTTTTTTGCCAGATAATCAAGTCCAAGTCATCGGTAGTCCATGGTTGTAGTTCTCCGGCAGTCAGTGGCTTTACCTTGAAAGTCATTCACAAATGGTTTTTACTTTAACCTTTTACTTTACAAAAGGCCATTTGGATCCTTTCATTTTTGTATTGCTGAAGTATCTCACTTCTCCCTTTTTATTGGATCTCCATTTGGTCTTTTACATTTTCACACCAATACTGAAGAAGAGGTCTTCAAATATCAAGTAATCCATCTGTTTTTATCTGATAAAGTACCTCCAATCTATTAGAGATTCATAATGAAGTATTTGCTGATGAACTGATATAACATTTGGAATATGCTTCACAATAATTCAGTTACTGAAATTAGGTGAGCTTACCTGGGCGATTATTATATATGCTTGAAATTTATGTACTTTTGAAAATGAAAGTACTTCAACTCTTTTCTGTTGTAGAGTGTCATGCTTTTTGGAGTGATTCATACTAGATTTTATTGCCATCACTATAATGTAGAAAGTTTTTTACACATTTGCCTTTTAAATAATTATTAGCTGCCATAAAGTCTGCTCCGTACTATGACCCCATCCACAGTGGAACTGTTACCCTGTCCTGCACCATCCCCGTGATTGGTTGTGGATTGGAAAACCATAGGGTTTTCTTTGGCTGATTTTTTTATTATTATTAATGTTTTTATTGTGAATTGCGTGATAGTTTCCATGGGAGAATATTAGCATTACACCATCATTTCATTGCAATGATTACAGTCTCCGCCGAGCCTCATCATTCAACAGTAGTTGCTTCCATTCCCTTTTTGTGTGTGTGTGTGTGGGTGTACACAGAAACACTGAGGAATGTATAATAATTTAAGCAACCAAAGAGCACATTTTGTAAGCTTGCCTCCTGGCTGCCAGTAGCCAGTCCCTCTCTTTCCATGAGTCCGGAGTCCTCAGTGGTCAGCTGCTTCCTCTGTCCATTTCCTCATCTCTGCTTCTATCTTTGGTGTTGCTACTTCTCTGGATTGGGTCCCACACCCAGTTGTGCTCTTCTCCCTTGGCCATCCTTACTTTTTTTTTTTTTAAGAAGTTAAATAACCTTTATTTTAGGGTCGTTTGTGGTTCAACTCACCAACTGCTCCTTGAAAACCCTATAGAGGGTCTCTATGGGTCGGAATCGACTCGATGGCACTTAAAAACAACAACATAACCACAAAAGGTTACATTTATTCTACTGTCTCTATTTTTTATAATCAAGAAAAACAGTAATAAAGAAAATGTTTTATAGTTAAGCTAACCATTCCATAATCAAGCTATTTTAGGGATATCAGGTGTAAAGGAGAAAATAACATGAAATGATGCACATAGTTCAGTTTCTATAGGGCTATGCTGTGATTTTCATTAAAAAAAAAAAAAAAAAGTCTATGAAAAGTGTTGTGGGGATGGGCGAACAAGAAACTGAAAATTTAGCTGGCTCTCTTTTGCTCATTTTTGCATCCCAATTACTCTACTTCCAGTCAGTAGCCTGGAGAGGCTGCCATTTCTACTCCGTAAAGCACACATCAAAGCCCTGCCAGGAATAGGTCTTGGTTTAAACAGCTGATCCTAAGGGGATAGTACTGGTAACCTTATCAATTTGCTTTTTGTTTTTTCAGAAGCCTGCCAAGCTTCTTAACATTATTTCCCCTCTTTTGCCCATTCCAACCATGTCACAATCCCTGTATCCCAGAGCCCTGTGGTTCCTAGGTTGTGTATACATTGTAATTTACCTCTGTCCCACTTAGCCCTTGCAAACCTAATTGTTTTTCCTGTCTGCCTTGTTCTTCCATTCCCCTCCCCCTTCTTGTGTATTACCTCCCTCCCCAGCACCCAAACTATCCTGTGTCTATTCCCTACCCTGTGCTCCACCTTCCCCTCCCTCCCCTCACCCCACCTCCAGCTCTTTGGCTGATTTTTACAAGTAGATCACCAGGCCTTTCTTCTGATTACCAATTATTCATCTGGAATTATGCTGAAACCTGTTCATCTTCATGTTATTGCTGATGGTAAATGCTGTCAAATTGGTTTCAACTCACAGCGACCCTTTTTAGGGTTTTTAAGCAGCTGGGGTCCTAGTGTAGCACTGTAGAATATAGCACTGGACCACAAGATTGATTTGAACCCCAAAGTCGACAGTTCAAACTCACCAGCTGCCCCTTGGAAACACTATAGAGGGTTGCTATGAGTCATAACCAACTCAAGGACACTTAACAAGGACCAGATGATGAGTTTAACCTCTGACCTTGTGGTTCAAACCTACCTTGCAGTCCAGTGATTATCCTGCAGTTCCAGCATCAGTCTCACAGCAACTTGCAAACCTCAACTGACAACAGGTAGTGGCTGTGCATGAGGTGGTTAGCTGGGAATTGAAAGTAGGTCTCCCACATCGAAGGCAAGACTTTACCACCAAACCGCCAGTGCTTTATGTTTGTAAAGCATAGACCTGTGAAAATACTGCACAGACTCACCCTCTTGAAAAGTGGGGTGTTAAGTCCTGTTTTGACCCGATTTATAAATATCTTCTGCCTCATCCCTCTTTTTTGGCTCCCACCACCATATATTTCTTATTAACATATAGATTGATTAGAATATCATTTTAGTAGTTTAATGAAGTCTTAGAAGCTAGTACAGTCACTAACCTAAACTTTTCATTTCAAAATGAAATAATTGAAACTGCTTTTCAGAGGGATTTTAATGGTGCACTTTTTTTTTTTTTTTTTACTACATGCACTGAAAAAGAAAAGGAGTCCTGGTGTGGAGCTGTGGGTTCATGCGCTAGTCTGCTAGGTCAGTTTGAACTGCAAAGTCGGCAGTTCAAGCTCAGCAGCCGCTCAGAAACCCTACACAGAGTCACTATGAGTCAGAACCGACTCAACAGCACTTACCAACAACAACACTAAAAAATAAATACAAGGGGGGCTTCAAAAAGTGTATAGAAAAATTCCATTATCTTTTTAATTTTATTTTTCCATTAGCTTTTTGAAGCGCCCTCATATATTGTGAGCCAGTACAAACAATTGTGCACATATATGTACAAAACATATATTCTGAAACAAAAATTCTATGAAATAATATTTGTCCTTGTTAAGTGTACTGTACTCTGAATTTGTTTTATCTTGTTTTTCTTTAAAGAAAATTGTTGAACAGCATCCATTGGATTTATTTAGCTTCATACCTGCAAATATAAGTCATGTTCTTCTTTTTAGAAAACATTTTAACACTATCTGTTTTGCTACTAATAAACGTGTTCCATGCCATCACAAAGGAATGCCAGTTGCACAGCAGGGTAAGCTTTGGATTGCTAGACAAAAGCTAGGTGTTTGAACATACCAGCCACTCCAAGGGAGAAAGATGAGGCTATCTGCTCTAGAAACGATTTATTGGAAACCTTGTGGGCCAGTTGTGCTTTGTCCTATGGAAACACTATGAATCGACTTGACAGCAGTGAGTTGGGTTTGGTTTATACCATCTCTAGTGGTTTGTTAACAAGATTTTTTATAATGCTGTTATCCTGGGGACTTATTTCCTAGAGCCCTTGAGGATATCAAAATCTGTAGATGCCTAAGTCCCTTATATAAAATGGGGTTGTATTTGCATATGGAGTCCTGGTGTGGTGCTGTGGGCTAATGCATCAGACTGCAAAATTGTTTGAACTGCAAAGTCAGTGGTTCAGGCTCACCAGCTGCTCTTTGGAAACCCTATACAGGGTCGCTATGGGTAGGAATCAACTCAACAGCACTTAACAACAACATTTGCATATAGCCAGTGATAATCCTACCTTATACTTTACGTCAGCTATAGATTTCTTAAAATACCTAACACAATATAAATGCTATGTAGGTAGCATGTTTTCTCCTTCTTAGCTTTTGGCTTCTTAGGGATTGCTTTGACCACTTAATTGCTTCACTTCCAAGCCCCGATCAATCCCCCCATCCCCCAATTTTTTTTCTTTTTTAAACGTTTTTATTGTGAATTGAGCGATAGTTTACATGGGAGAATATCAGCTTTACATTCATCCTATCATATTTCGTTTCATTGCAATGATTACAATCCCCTCCATGCATCATCATTCAACAGCATCATTTGCTTCCCATTCCCTCTGTTATTTATTTATTTATTTTTGGATGTACACCGAAGCACTCAGGAATATATAACCATTCAAACAACCAAAGTGTATTCCCTGCAAGCCTGCCCTCTAGCCGTCAGCACACAGCCCCTCTCCCTCCCTGAGTGCAGAGTCCCCAACTGCTCCATCTCTCCAGGTCATCATCTCTGCTTCCATCTCTGACGTCACTGCCTCTTTGGATAGGGTCCTGCACTCTGCTCTTGTCCCTTGATGGTCCCAGGGTCCTCCACCACTGGACTGCAAGATCAACTACTTCCCTCCTATTGTTACAAAATGTCCCTTTTATATTTTGCAACAAAAGGAGTCAAGTAGTGGATCTTCCCTGATAATTGTGTGAGGACCTACTCACAGTCAGTCCTCATAGCAGTTATTCACTATTAAACCACAAGAGTCTTATCCCCATTTCCTTTCACCAGCCCTGTCCAAACAGGTTGGAAACCACTCAGTGCAGATTCTACCTTCCCCTGTACCCTCTGGAACTAGGATCCCTCTTGAGAGCTTGTAAGACAGTCACTTCTTGCCTTTGTAAGTTCCCCTCCCCCCATTTTGGGTAGCCAATGTCTAAGTTTCCCATCCCTGTCAACCCTGTGTAAAGATTCATTCCCTCTTTTAAGCTACTACATCCACCCAAATGTTTTTGATCTAGGGCTGGCTGAATCAATCCTCAGATGTAGAAACAAAGGATGCAAAGGGTAGACTTTAGCTGTTTACTTACATTTGATCTTGTGTTTTGCAGTACACTGCTGATACTACAGTGCCACACCAGGAATCCATTTGATAAATAATCCCTTGAAAAACTTGGGAAAAGCAGAAATTATCCTTGCTTTTCATTGGTAACCATTTGGAAATATTCCTACATAGTGTATTACTATACTAGTAGTGCTGAGTTAGTGAAACGGAAAAAAAAAACCCACTCAGATGTTTCTTTAAAGTTCTAATGCGTTTATTACCCTTTTACCCTTAAACATATCTCCCACTTAAAGAGGTGGTCTATGGGTGCTGGAGGTAATAGACCAGTGTATCTTTTTTTAACCTGGTATGGCACTGTAGGATCAACGCTGGACTGCAGACCATAAGGCTGGCAGTTCAAATCTACCAGCTGCTCTTTAGAAACCCTATATAGGGTTGCTATGAGATGGAACAGACTCAACAGCACTTAGTAGCAACAAAGATATGGGTTACATAAAAGTAGTTTCTTGTTTTAACTACTAATTGACTCAACTCATTTGACTGGATTGTTAAAAAGTTTAGATTGTTGTTGTTGTTGTTGATTCCTATTGAGTTGGTTGGTTCTGACTCATTGCAACTCTATATAGGGTTTCCAAGGAGCAGCTGGTGAGTTTGAACTGCCGACCTTGTGGTTCAAACTGACCTTGAGGCCAATCACTTTCACTTTAGGGTAAGAAAATATGATAACTGGAAATGTAACTAAACTCGGCACCTGAGGCTGAATGTTCCTTTATCGATGTGGCTCTGAGAAGTGAGAGCAGCTGATTCTTTAAAATAATGCTGTGTCTGATGAAGCTTACAGTAAATGTTGTCTCTGTAGGTGACTTACTGAAACAGGAAGTCTTCATGCCATGGCTTTTATGGGCAGCATCAAATTGAGGACTATTGCTTTGACAGGGCTGAGTTTAGATGTAAAGCTCCAAAAACTACTATGTAATACAGTTTCTTCTCCATTAACAATAAAAGAACCATAGCCAGGAAGTGAGATTGGGAAGCATTGTGGATTTTGTGCAACAGAAACTAAAAGCTTTGAGTGCTTGGGATTGTGCCATCTCATCAATGATATTTTTTATCCATTAAACTGCCTGCTCTCCTCACAGATATTGATATATATATATATATAATTTTTTTTTAAGCTGGAGCACTCATTCATTTTAAATGGGCAAAGATTTTAACCCTCAATCTTTGTAATTAAATTCGTTCAGAGCAAAATTTCTGCATCGTGTATGTCGCAGAAGATATGGTTGAGTGATTGTCTAGATGTCCACAGGGCTTCCTTTTGAGTTGGCCTGTTTAGTTTTAATGATTCAGTTGCCCCCTGGCAAAGAAATTCAGTTGAGCAGTGCATAGCTCCAGAGAATTATCTGAGTACCTCTTAGGAATAAGGATGATTGCTTTGTAAAAAGAGTGACGTGTGTTTGCTTCTTTTTGTGTCCCCAGGGGAAAGTAAGCAAGAACTTGCAAGTTAGCTTTTTGTGTTATCAGCTTACCCTGTTTGGTGTTACTGTGTTATTGTTTCAAGTTGCTCAAACTCATAATGTCCCTATGTATGACAGAATGAAACACTGCTCAATCCTGTACCATCCTCAACATCATTGCTGTATTTGAGCTCATTGTTGCAGCCACTGTGTCAATCTATTTAAAAGATTGTCTTTCTCATTTTTTGATGACACCCTACCAAGTATGATGTCCTTCTCCAGGGATTGTTCCTTTCTTTTATAACATGTCCAAAGTGAGACAGACTGTTACCATCCTTGTTTAAGGAACAGCCTGTCTCTACTCTTCCAAGAATGATTTGTTCTTCTGGCAATATTCAATATTCAGCATTGTTCACTAATACCAATATTCAAATGCATCAATTCTCCCATCTTCCTTACTCACAGTCCAGTTTCACATGTGTATGAGGTGAATGAAAATACTATGGCTTGGGTCAGGTGCACCTTAGTCTTCAAAGAGACATCTTTGCTCTTTAACACGTTACAGAGGTCTTTTGCTGTAAATTTGTCCAGTGCCATATGTCAGTTGTTTCCATGGTTGTTGATTGTGTATCTGAGTGGCATGAAATCCTTGACAACTTGAACATTTTCTCTGTTTATCATGATGTTGTTTATTGGGTGCAGTTTGAGGACTTTTGTTTGCTTTATGTTGAGGAGTAATACGTAATGAAGGCACTAGTCTTTGATCTTCATCAGTAGCTGAAGCTTCATGCTCTCTTCATGTTCAGCAAGCAAGGTTGTATCATCTATATATCATAGATTGTTAATACATCTTCATCCTGATGCCATATTCTTCTTCATATAGCCTGGCTTCTTAGATTATTTTTTTTCATCACACAAACTGAATAAATATGATTAAAAGATACAACCCACCATATATATATATAGTTCAGCTAAGACGTTAGTTTTTCAAACAGTGAAGGCGTGCTATACCTTCACTGTTTGAAGAACTAACTTCATTTTAAAAGAGTGAATTTTGGTGTTCTTATTCCTTCACCCTCCAGTATTTCCTACTGCTAAATCTAGGGGGCCAGGAATGTCAATAATTCAGAACACATTTACAGTTTGAAACTTTTATTAACCTATCTTTTTTTTTTAAAGCTGTCCTAAGGTTTTAGGATTTAATTCTGCTAAAATTGTGATAGTAATAATCTGTGAAGGATGCTCTTAAAAAATCTGTATGCAGCATCGTTGTTGTTATGTGCTGTGGAGTCGTTTCCGACTCATAGCGACCCTTGTACAGGGTTTCCGAGGCTGTAAATCTTTATGGGAGCAGAAAGCCTCATCTTTCTCCCGCGGAACAGCTGGTAGTTTCGAACTGCTGACCTTGCGGTTCACAGCCTGATTCGTAACCACTACGCTACCAGAGCTCCTTATGAGCCAACTAGGAGAAAGAGAGACAAAATAATACCTAAATTCCAAACAAATTAAGACTCCAATTTAGCTCAGAGACTTATTTCACACCAGATATATGCTACATCATATCATCATATCTGGTGTGAAATAAGTCTCTAAGCTAAATTGGAGTCTTAATTTGTTTGGAATTTAGGTATCATTATTTTGTCTCTCTTTCTCCTAGTTGTTAGTATCCATTTCACAATTTCATCAAATACCAAAAGTACGTCAAACTGGCACTAGGGTTCCAGTTCATATATGCAGAGTTTATTCCAAGCAAAACTTGCTTAAACATACCTCTGTGATCAGTGGGTGACTGAAGGCATCTCAGTAGTAGTTCTCTCAGTAGTACACGTGTCTTCATCTTGTCAGAATACCTTTATAAAGACAGAAATGTCCAGTAAAAACAGTGACTTCCAAGGGAATCTGCTGTTGTTAGTTGCCATCGAGATGATTCTAACTCACAGCAACCCTACACTGTCCTGCCCTACACCATCCTCACACTTGTTATGTTTGCACCCATTGTGGGTGCCACTGTGTCAGTCCATCTCCTTGGGGGTCTTCCTCATTTTCACTGGCCCTCCACTTTACCAAGCATGATTTCCTTCTATAGGGATTTGTCCCTCCTGATAACATATCTGAAGTATGAGAGGTGATGTCTCGCTATCCTGGCGTCTCAGGAGCATTCTGGCTCTTCTTTCAACACAGATTTGTTTATTCTTCTGGCAGTCCATGGTGCTTTTATTAATTTTCTCCAACACCATAATTCAGATGAATTGATTGTTCTACAGTCCAACTTTCACAAGCATATGAGGTGATTGAAAATATCGTGTCTTGGATCAGGTACACCTTAGTCCTCAAATTTGTATCTTTGCTCTTCAACACTTTAAAGGGGTCTCTGCAGCAGTTTTGCCTAATGCAAAATGTTTGGGGTTTTTTTTTGACTGCTGCTTCTATGAGTGCTGATTGTGGATCGAATGAAAGGAAGTCTTTGAAAACTTCTATTTTTTCTCCATTTATCATGATATTATTTCTTGGTCCAGTGGTGAGGATTTTGTATTCTTTATTTTGAAGTGCAGTCATACTGAAGGTACAGTCCATAGTGATCTTCAACAGCATTTTAAGTCCTCTTTGCTTTCAGCAAGCAAGGTCATATCTATCACAGGTTGTTAATGAGTCTTCCTCCAATCCTGATGCCACATGCTTCTTCATATTTCTTGGATTGTTTTGCTCAACATATAGATTGAATATATATGGTGAAAGGATACTACCCTGACACACACCTTTCCTGATTTTAAACCATTCAGTATCCACTTGTTCTCTTAGAACGACTACCTCTTACCTATGGACAGGTTCCATATGAACACAATTAAGTGTTTAGGAATTCCCATTCTTCACAGCGTTACCTATAGTTTGTCATGATCCACACAGTCAAAAGCCTTTGCATAGTCAATAAAGCACAAGTAAACATCTTTCTAGTACTCTGTGCTTTCAGCCAAGATCCATCTACTGTCAGCACTGATATCCCTTGTTCCATGTCCTCTTCTGAATCTGGCATGAATTTCTTGCAGTTCCCTGTTGATGTACTGTTAAAACAATTTGTTAATTATCCTCAGCAAAATTTCACTTGCATGTGAGATTAATGGTATCCTTCAGTGATTTCCACATTTTGTCGGGTCACCTCTTTTTGGAATGGTCAGGTAGCTGTCTCCCAGATATCTTTGTATCAATGATTGTGGCCCCGCTGTACTACATCAGTTAGTTGAAAATTTTCAGTATGTATTCCATCAATTCCTGGAGCCTTGTTTTTCACCAATGCCTTCAATGCAGCTTGGACTTCTTCCTTCAGTACCGTTGGTTCTTGATCACATGCTACCTCTTGAAATGGTTGAACATCCACCAGTTCTTTTTGTTACAGTTACTCTATGTATTCCTTTCATCTTCTTTTGATGTTTTCTGTATCATTCAATATTTTGTGTACGTTGTTGCTGTAAAGTGCTCTTGAGTTGGTTCCGACCCATAGAGACCCTATGTACAACAGAATAAAACACTGCCTGGTCCTGTGCTAGAGTCCATTGTTGCTATTACTGTGTCACCCCATTTCATTGGGGGGTTCCCTTTTTTTTAGCTCTACTTCCACTCTACCGAGCATGATGTTCTTCTCTAGGGACTAGTCTCTCCTGAGATAATATGGCCGAAGTACGAGAGACAAAAGTCTATCCATCTTGGCTTCTAAGGAGCAGTCTGATTGTACTTCTTCCAACATAGATTTGTTTGTTCTTCTGACAGTCCATGGTACCTTTAATGTTGGTCTCTAACATCATAACTCAAATGTATCAATTTTCTACCATCATCTTTATTAACCATCCAACTTTCACATGCATATGAGGCTATTGAAAATACCATGGCCTGAGTCAGGCTCACCTTAGTCCTAAAACTGACATCTTTGCTTTTGAACATTTTAAAGAGGTCTTGTGCTGTAGATTTGCCCAATGCACTACGTCATTTGATTTCTTGATTGTTGCTTCCATGAATGTTGATGGTGCATCCAAGGAAAATGAAGTCTTTGACAATTTCTGTCTTTTCTCCATTTATCATGAGGTTATTTATTGGTCCAGTGCTGAGTCTTGTTTTCTTTATATTGAGGTTCAACGCATAGTGAAGGCTGTGGTCTTTAATCTTCTTCAGTAAGTATTTTAAGTCCTCTTTGCTTTTAGCAAGCAAAGTTGTATCATCTGCATATCACTGGTTGTTAACAAGTTTTCTTCTAGTCCTCATGCCCTGTTCTTCTTCATATAATCCAGTTTCTAGGATTATTTGCTCTGCATACGGATTGAGTAAGTATGGTGAAAGAATACAACCCTGGCTCACATGTTTCCTGATTTTAAATCATTCAGTGTCCCCTTGTTGTTTTCGAACAACTGCCCATAGATCTATATACAGGTTCCTCATGAACATGATTAAGAGTTCCGGGATACTCATTCTCGTCAGTGTTGTCCATAACTTGTCATCATCCACATAAGTCTTTGCTAGGTCAATAAAACAGATAAACATCTTTCTGGTATTCTCTGCTTTCAGTCATGATCCGTCTGCTGTCAGCAGTGATGTCCCTCATTCTACATCCTCATCTGAATCTGACTTGAACCCCTGGCAGTTCCTGTCAATGTACTGTTGCAGCCATTTATGAATTTTCTTTAGCAAAGTTTTATTTGCATGTGATATTAATGATACTGTCCTTTGGTTTCTGCATGCCATTGGGTTACCTCTCTTTGGAATGGGCACAAATATGGACATCTTCCAGTCAGTTGGCCAGATAACTGTCTTCCAGATTTCTTGGGATAGATGAGTGAGTGCGTCCAGTGCTGCATCAGTTTGTTGAAAGATATTAATTGTATTTCATCAGCACCCGTAGCCTTGTTCCTTCCCAGTGCCTTCAGTGCACATTGGATTGGACTTCTTCTTTCAGTACCATTGGCTCTTGATCATATGCTACCTCTTGAAATGGTTGAACATCATTTTTTTTTTTTTTTTGGTACAGTGCCTCTGTGTATTCCATCCATCTTCTTTTGATGCTCTTTGAACCATTCAGTATTTTGCCCAAAGAATCCTTCAGTATTACAAGTCTAGGCTTGAATTTTTTACTCAGTTCTTTCAACTTCAGAAATGCTGAGAGTGTTCTTACCTTTTGGTTTTCTAACATCAGATCTTTATACATTGATTATACTATTTAACTATGTCTTCTTGAGCTGACCTTTGAAATATTCTGTTCAGCTCTTTTACCTCCACATCTCTATGCTGGAGAGCAAATTTCAGAGCGTCTGACTTTTTTTTTTTAATGTTTTATTGTGAATTATGTGATAGTTTACATGGGAGAACATTGGTTTTACATTCTTTCTATTGAATATCATATTATTGCCATGGTTACAATCCCCTCCATGCAGTCCTTCCCCTGTGATCCCCAGGTCTTCAGCACACAGTCACTCTCCCTCTCTGGATCTAAAGTCTCCAGCTGCTCCATCGCTCCGCGTCATCATGTCTGGCTCCATTTCAGGCATCACTGCTTCTCTGGGTAGGCTCCCGCTCTCTGCTCTTCTCCTTTGATGGTCCTAGGGACCTCCGCTCCTAGACTGAAAAGTTAATCACTCCCCTCCTTGCTATAAAACGTCTACCTTTACATTTCCAACCCTCACAATCAGTCCTGATAACAATTATTCACAATTATATCACAAGAGACCCGTCTGCATTTCATTGCATCAGCCCCGGCTAGTCAGATTGAATACTACTCACTGGAGACTCTACCTTCCTCCAGGCCCTCTGGATCTAGGTTCCCTCTTGAAAGCTTATAAGCCAGTCACTTCTTGCCTTTGTAGCCCCCGCCCCCCATTTTGTGTAGCCAATGTCCAAGTTGCCCATCCCTGTCTACTCTGTGTGTGGAGGGGGTGGGAATGATTCTTGCTGTAAGGACTTGTTCCCTCTTTTGAGCTACTGCATCCATAGGTGTAGGTCAAGTTCATCAAATTGTATGAGAATACTTTTTTTTTTCTTTCCCCTCTTCTTTTTACTTCTGGTTGAGCTCTGATCATCCAGTCATTGAAGCCAGGACAAGTGGGTAGTCTCTGACATTTTGATCTTTTCTTTCTTAATGACCTTTTGGTTTCTTCCTGTATGATGTTTTTTATGTCATCCAGAACTCTTCTGGTTTTCAGTCATTAGTGTCTAATGCATCAAATTTGTCCTTGAGATTATTTCTGAATTCAGGTGAAATATGTTCAAGGTCGTATTTTGGCTCTTATGGACTTGTTTTAATTTTCTTCAGCTTCAGCCTGAGCTTGCATATGAATAATTGATGGTCTGGTCTTCAGTCTGCTTCTGGCCTTGTTTTGGCTAGTGATGTGGAGCTTTTCCACCGTCTCTTTCTACAGATGTAGTCAAGTTGCTTTTTGTGTATTCCATATAGTGAAGTCCAGGTGTGTAATGGTTTCTTATGTTGTTTTAAAAAGGTATTTTCAGTGAAGAAGTCATTGATCTTGCAAAATTCTATCATAGGCTCTCCAGCATCATTTCTATCACCAAGGCCATATTTTCCAACTACTAATCCTTTTTCTTTGTTTCCAACCTTTGCATTCTAATCTAATTTCAGACTATTAAGAAGTTGGTTGAATTCTTCAGTTTCATTTTCACTGGCTTTGGTGGTTGGTGCATGAATTTGGTGTGGTGCTATACGTGTGATGCTGTGGGTAAATGCACCAGAAAAAATAACAAACCTGTAACAGTTTGCCTATATAATCCTTTGGTATTTCTAGTTGAGGTTTGAAGTTTTCCTTTTTATTTTAAGTTTTTATTGTGGATTGAGTGAAAGTTTACAGGGCAGATCATCAGTTTTACATTCAACATATCATACACCTTGTTTTATTACAATGATTATAATCCCCTCCGCGGACCATCAGTTAACAGTATTTCTCTCTATTCACTTTAGCTCTTTTTTTTTTTTTAATAATAATTCACACCACCAAAGGGCACATTCTGCAAGTCACCCTCCTAGCTGCCATCTTTTAGTCCCTCTCTTCCCATGAATCTAGAGTCCTCAGCTGCTCCCTTTCTCCATGTCTCCATCTCTGCCTCCTCTCTGGTATCACTGCTTCTATGGATAAGGTCCCACATTCTGCTTGTGCTCTTCTCCCTTGATGGTTCTAGGGTCCTTTGTTTCTGGACTGTAAGATTAACTATGCCTGTTTTTGAGGTTTGAAGGTTTTCATCAGATGTTTCAACTTGAGAAATTCTGAGCTTGGTCTTTTCTTTATAAAAATATATACTTTTTTTTATCTTCCTCTAGTCAAGTTCTGATTATCAGGCCATCAAGGTTAGGTTATAAGTGAGGTATACCAATATTTTCTGACTTGCCCTTTTATATACAATTATTTTTATGTGGCAGCAGTAATCCCAAAGCAATTAACTTTTAGAAGCTTTTTGCAACAAATATATACAGGGGAAATGCTAATTTTCTACCTGTGCTTCTTTAAAAAATACACTGCTCTTCTTAGAATGGTTTCTTAGTTGTTTGTCTGGTGACCTGTGAGTACTCCTTACTGTTCTATTTGCAGACGAAGTTCTTCCTAAATTTGTTTACTCCTTTGATACATAGAGATATTTGGCAACCTGATAGTAGTATTATAAGTATCAATGTGAAAAAAAAAAAAAAAAATAGCTTGCAAATGGCATCTAGTGTTTATTGCTTGTTAAAAATGAGAGCTTGTATTATAAGCAGTTTTGTTCCCAAAATGAGAATTTTTAAAAATTAAAACAGTGTGTATTACATAAAAATCCAAATAATAATAAAAAATTATTTTAACTCTTTAATGTACATCTTTATATTTTTTCTGTAATATGTATGTATACATACATACATATATAATTAGTTGCATAGCGCTGTAAGATCAGCACTGGACTTTGAACCACAAGGTTGGCAGTTCAAATCCATCAGCATAACATTTACTTGTGTGTGGTGGCATTTAAAAGGTGTCTGTGTACATATCAATAACTTTTGGTCAGTCTAATTTCTGAGTATCTGATGTGTCCTGAACATGGTCTTAAGCACCATAGGGCATTGAGAGATCTCTTAGAATAAATCCTTATCCTCAAGATATTTATATCTAGCTGGATGAGATAGGTCAAATGTGCAAGAAACACTAAAAAGCAATGTGAAGTCATATGTAGTGACTATAAAAAGTTTGTGGAAAAAATAAATTAAAACTAGTAAGGTATGCTCACTATCTATGATGAAACAGTCAGTCTTTCAAAATCAGAAGGACAACATTTACTAAAGACAAAGTTGAGAAGGGATGGAAGGTGGGTGGAATGGAAATAGGAACCACAGGGAGGAAGCGGGATAACTGTTTTTGCATGGAGGAGACTGCAGTCATTGAAATGCAACCAAGTGTGTGATTTGTTGAATGTAAAACTGATGCTCTTGTCAGTGAACCTTCACTCAATTCACAGTAAGAAGTTTTTTTAAAAAAATGAATGAAAAGATAATGGAATTTTTTCCAATAACTTTTTTGAAGCTCCCTCATACATTAAATGCTGTGGAAGACTTAAAGTTACAACTTCAAGAATTTGTTGTGAGGGGAGGAGAAGCTAAGTACCAAACCTGTAATGTGGACTCAGTAAGTGTTAGTTGTTGCTTTCATCGTCATCCCATCATCGCTCCAGGTCCTTAGCCTAGATGTCTAGGATTATTTTGATTCCATTTATAGAAGTGGGGAAGTTGAAAGGGGAGAGTTGTTATCACTCTAAGAAGACCTTTGGAGATGATAGTGAAGCATAGGGGCAGCCCTGTTTCCTGGACATAAAGATAAAGAGCTCTAGAGTTCTGGGGAGCAATCAAAACAGCTCTGAGAATCTTTTATTTACAGGCAGTAGATGAGTTCTCCAAGAGGAGGCATGGGTAATAATTTTATTTTATTCAGTCCATTATATCCTGAAATGTTAATATCAAATACCATTACAAAAACAAACAAACAACTATGAAAATCCGTATTTGTCATTGAGTTTGCAAAATGTGGGTTTGTGCTACGAATTAAAGTTACCGTATCTTATAAATTCCAACATTTCTCCTTTCTTGTTTGTTTCCTGGCTTAATAGTTGCAAAATAAGAAATGTGTTGTTGTATGTGTATTTGTGTTAGAAAGAGAGAAAATTATTTTCTCTTATTTTTTGGTGGGGAGTGGGGGAGGAAAACTCTCATCTAACTTTAATTTCTAACTTACCAAGCTTGTTTTGTTTTATACTTGCTAGAGCTCATTATCTTTGTTTCGTTTTTAACTTATATACATCATGTTTCATATATGTGAACAGCATTGGGAATGTGACCTTTCTCATGGCCCTGTATGCTGAGGTTTTGCTTTGCATTTCCCAGAATAAATGTTACTAAAGCATAAACATTCTGCTTTTTCCCTAGGTAAAAATCTCTACACCAATGAATATGTAGCAATCAAACTGGTAAGTAGAATCTATATTTGTAGTAATTATGTTTTGTTGTCTTCCGTCTTCACATATCCTTTTATAGGAAATAGTTGTAATCATGTACAAAAATACTAATGCTGATTTTTTTCCCCACCAACTATTCTGCTCCCATAAACATTTACAGCCTTGGAAACACTATACAGGCTTGCTATGAGTCAGGACTGACACCATGGCATACAACCACCACCAACCATTGGTGTCCCAGTGTGTGACTGCAGGCTAATGCTCTGGGCTGTGAGAATCTGTTGTTGGGGGAAGTTGGTGGTTCAATCTCACCATCTGCTCCTTGGAAACTACACAGGGTCACTGTGAGTTGTAATCGACTCGACAGCACGTGACAACAACAGTGGTATCCTGTGTGATGCTGTAGAATTAACTGAACTGCTAATCACAAGGTTGACATTTTAAACCCACTGGTTGCCCCTTGGAATTCCTATACAGGGTCACTATGATTCAGAACCAACTTGACAGCACTTAACAACTTACGATATTGCCGTGATGACTCACTGTACCAAGGGGAAGTAAAAAAGTATTGTTAGTAGGGTTCCAGTTCATACATGCACAGATTCATTCCAAACAAAATGAATTTCAGCATGTCTCTCAGATGAATGGGTGGCTGCAGACCAGTTCTCTCAGTAATACGCTGGTCTTAGTCTCCTTAGGGTGCTTTGAAAAAGAGAGAGATTTTTTTTGTTTCTTGGAAAAACACAATTTTGAGGCCGGGGTTAATATGAAGTTTTCAACAAAACTCAAGTGGACATCATCCCAAATCACGGAAGCAGCAAGTTTAGAGAAATGCTGCCTCACATAAGACAAGTTTTTAGATGGATCAATTATTGTAAGGCAGGTAAGGAAGACCTCAGAGATGAGTCAAGCCCTCAATGAGTAAAGAAATGAAAAAATTCCAGAAACTGGTGGGTGAAGACCATAGAATTATCACTAATTTGATAACTACTGAAGTTGGGATCTCACATGGTTCAGCATTTTCAGTTAGAAGCTTTCATCTTTGCCTCAGTAAGCTTGTAGCTCAATGGGTGCCTGAAGAGTTGTACAAAGATCAGGTAGCTCATAAAGCTGATCTTTCTAACAGTCTTTGAAGGTGTATATCAAAGTAGATGAAGATGATTTTATGGAATGAATTTTAACTGAGGATTAGTCTTGAATTTACCAACACAATCCAGAGAACAAGGTCCTATAAAAATTAGCTTCCAAGGGGATCTTCTGGGCCAGTTAAATTCAAGGTAGAGAAGACAGATTAGAATAGTATGGGGATTGTTTTTTAGGATCCGTCAGGAATTACCTTGATAGATTTTTCTTGAAGGACACAGGTATGATCACAGGGGATTATTAAGAAGTTTTAAGAAAATTGAGAACTACACTGGCAAGAAAAAGGTTAGAAAAGTTGTGCCTAAGAATTTTTTGGTAGTAGTAGTAAGGGCTGTCCTAGGAGACTGTTGGGAAACTTTACTCCATCCGCACTGTCGCACTGATCTTACCCATTCAGACTTCTTTTTGTTCTCTAAATTCAAAGAGCATTGAAAAAGAACATGATTTGAGTTCCTCGAGGATGCCAAAACGGCCCTTTTGGTGTGGTATAGACTAAAGTGTTGAGAATTCTTCAGGGAAGGTATGAGACAGAAACACATTGAGAAGTGTATAGACCTAATTGGAGGAACAGTAGCTTCACATTTAGATAGTTTTGTTTAATAAAAGTTTCTGTGATTTATGTAGCATACTTTTTGAATTACTCTTATGTACTATGTAATACTATAAACCCTTATATACTATGTAACACTAAATTATAAGATGAAGCTAACTCTGTAAGATGAAGTGTTATCTCTGATGAACCAATATTTAATTGTTTGAAAAATAGCTGGAGGGGAAAAAAAATGTAGGAAGAATTATTATTTTAGTTCTGTACCTTTCACACACGACACATAACAACAACAACTTACCTTTCACAAATGCTACCTTTAAAGATAAAATAATTTGAAAATGACTGGGCATGATGGACTGTTGGCATTTCTCCTTCAATTTATTAAACATTGTATGGCCAATACTAGAAGTATAGTATGTCTCAATACTTCATTTTTCTTTGAAATAAGTTTGAAAGGCGTTTTAGAGCCTAGCCATTTTGTCTATGGGCCTCCTCTCTTGCTGTTGGACTTGTATTCTCCAAGGGAGACGTGAAGACCGTAATTGAGCTCTCTTCATTGTAACAGCAAAATATGCCTCAAGCATTACACTCCTACAAGGTAGCTGTCTGTTGTCGGTTTAGGATTTCAAGCAGGCATGTGTTTTCCAGAATAACCGTGACTCTGGCAAATGGCCAGCCCTCTATGGAAATGTAATCGACATCTGGCACAGAAATGCAAGAAAACTATGCTGAGAAAGTCAAATTGACTTTTTTTGGATATTTGTTGTGGGCTCCTATTTCTTGGGTTTCCAGGGTCTTTTTTTTTTTTTTTTCCCCTTCAGGACTTCTAGGGTCTTATATTTATTTTTCTTATATTTAAGGAAGAAAACATCATGTACAAAGTAAAGAAAGTAATGTGAATAGTCCCTCTTTTACCTATTATCTAGATTTTCAGGGCCTTTTTAAGAAGTTTTCTAACAGTTGTAAGAATGTTTTTCTCTCCATTTGCCTAATATTGCTGTCCTACTTTTGGAATGCTTGCTATACCTTCTATTCAGAGTGCTTCCAGAAAAGCGCCTGGAAGTTTCACTTGACTTGCAGACTGCATCCTGTGCTGAAGGGCTTGACTGATGGGTGTTAGTCCTTCTATTTTTAGCTAAAAGCCTCTCATGTATCAGTATATGTGAGATACGGGACGACTTTTTTGCCACAAATTCTGTAAAGAATTTTACCGTCTTTGTGGAGGGAAAAGAAAGAAATCAACTTGTTTAATTAATTTAAGATCCAGTTGAATAGTTTCCATTAAGTTTTCCCAATATAAAATTTGAGAATATTCTGTTTGAGCAAGGTTACATGGTTTCTACATTTACTGTCCTTTGTGGTTGGTCAGAAACCAAAGACTGTTTCCTCTATATGGTGTTTGTGTCAACCACTATTGGGTTCCAGTTTGATTTATCATCACTCTTTCTGCTTGGTTCCTTGTTATTAGTGATTATTAAGACACTAATTCTAATTCTTGGAGTCCTGGTGTGGTACTGCGGGTTAATGCACTGGACTGCAAGGTCGGTTTGAACTGCAAATTCGGTGGTTCAAACTCACCAGCTGCTTCTCAGAAACTCTGTTCAGGGTCACTATGAGTCAGAACCTACTCGATGGCACTTAACAACAACAATTCTAATTCTTAGTAGGACAAGTTCTGTGACTTGCTACTTTGATAGTGATCTAGTAGGAGAACTACAAGCAAATGGAGGCTTTTCAGAAGGATCCCTTTCCATTTGATGAGCTAAATGACTAAGGAAATGACTCTACAATATAATTAGTCTTATTCTGACTACAAGAATCTTGAGAAACTTGGATGATTGTTGATTTTACAATCAAAGAAGAGCATGTGTTCTTTTATATAACTCTTTGTTGTTCTTAAGTGCCATTGAGTCGACTCTTTAGTGATGTGAAATATTCTAGACTGCTTGAATTGATTTAGATATAAAACCTTCCTTGAAGTGGGATAGACTAGATAACTTTAAGAAAACTATATCCTCTGATTTATGGATTCTGTGTTTTAAGAAAAGTATAGAAACGTCAAGTGAGTTCAAGAAACAGCCTTCAAAGATGATCAAAGAACTAAAAAATAGGATCAGTGAGGAAAGGTTAAAAGAATTGAAATGACTTTGCCTGGAGAAAGGAAGTCTAATAAATGATTAACTGGTTTTGTTATTGGAGATAGCACTTACAGTATTCACATATTATCGCAGAGCTGCTTATCTTGTTATTGAGGACAGAAGAGCAATAGACCTAAGTTTTAATGGTGGAAATTTGACTGAAATATAGACCTAAACCATAAAACTTGTTAAACCCCAGCATTAATTATCCAGGGAGACAGTGGAATATGCTTCCTTGCAGTCTTTAGAATGAGTAAGCACCTGATTTGCTTAGAACTAGGGAAATGAATTAAATCACTTCCCAAAGGCACTCTTGTCCCTGTGTTTATTTATTATTTGTATCTGTCTTTGGCACGTGCTTTTAAGGATAAAGGTCTTAAAACAGAGCTGACAGGTCTTTTTTTCTAAAAATAGTTAAGATACCTATAAATAATATTAGATAATTGTGTATGCTGAATTTTAAAAGTGACATCATAATAATATTGTGATCATTTTGCCGATAATTTACGTTGAAGGGTTGATCCTATAAGGAGATTATATCTTTGAGGGTAATGTTTGGTTGTCTTAGCTAGTTGTCTGGTACATTGTCAATACAGAATAATTAACCAGCCCATTCTTGAAGTATTGTTGTTAAGTGCCACTGAGTCAGTTGCAACCCATAGCTACTCTGTATGTTTCTAAGGAGCCGCTGGTGGGCATGAACCACTGACCTTGCAGTTCAAATGACTTTGCAGTCTGACTTATTAGCCCACAGTGCCCACTAGGAATGTAGACTGTAGCAAAGTGTGACTGTTGCTTCTATATATCTGAGATCTGTTGAAAACTTCACGTTGAACAAAGTTATATACAAAGGGACTTCAAAAAGTTCCTGGAAAAATACCATTATCTTTCTATTCCATTTCATTGTATTTACAAACCTTAATTTTTCTGAGTGTAGAAGCAAATATTCACAATGATATTCTTAATGGCACTATTTGTATTTTGAAAACTGGAAACAATTCCAAATATCTAACAATTATAGTCACACGCTTATGTATTTACATATATACAAAGGAATACTACACACATTTAAAATAATACATAGCTCTACATACTGCCATAAGGAGCTCTGGTAGGGTAGTGGTTACAGGTCGGGCTGAGAGCCTTAAGGTCAGCAGTTCGAAACTACTAGCTATTCCACGGGAGAAAGATGAGGCTTTCTGCTCCCGTAAAGATTTACAGCTTTGGAAACCCTGTACAGGGTTGCTATGAGTCGGAACCGACTCCATGGCACATAACCACCACCACTTACTGCCATGGAAAGATGTTATCACATCATTGAGTTCAAAGAAAGAGACATTATATTACAACAAATCTAGTATGATCTGATTTCTATAAAATGTTTATGTATCATTATAAATACATATGTAAAGAAACAGTTGGAAACATTGACACCGTTAATAGTGGTTCTCTTTAAGTGACAGAATTTCAGAAGTATTTTTACTTTCATCTTTTTAGATTTAATTTTTTTTATATTGAGCATGCATCCATCATGTAAAAAATAAAATAAAATAAAACTGTTTACCATCCAAAATTCATAATAAAATAAGAAAGAAATGCATGCTGCTGTTCAGAAGAGTTTGGTATCTGGTTTCCTAGGAGAATATGTTTCAGGAGACTATATCATGGGAAGGGACCTATCCAGTAAGTCACTTAGCTAAATTAGAAAGTCGATTTTCATTTAAATTTCCTTGGAAGGGATTGTATGTAATCTAGCTTCATCTTCTATAGCTGTTCTTTCAAAGAGAATTTGTGGTAAAAAAATGCAATCACATTTGGATATGATCTTGAAAACATTATGTAATCCTTAGTCATGGTTTACTCTGAAAATTTAGGAATGGAAAAAAAAATCTCTCTTGTTTAAATCTGATCACAATTACTTTTCTTGGATTTCAGGAACCAATAAAATCACGTGCACCACAGCTTCATTTAGAATACAGGTTTTATAAACAGCTTGGCAGTGCAGGTAAGTCGTGTCTTTTCTCTCTATTTGCTTAGCCTTATCTTTTGTCAGATGTTGTCAAGTTGCTTTGGACTCATTGTGACCCTATATACAACAGAAACAAACGCTTCCTGCATCTCAGAATTGTTGCTGTTTAATCCTATTGATGGCAGCCACTGTGGCAATCATTTCATTGAGAGTCTTCCTCTTTTTGGTTGACTTTCTCCTTTACCAAGCATGATGTCCTTTTCCAGGGTCCCTTCTGATATATTTCCAAAGTATGTGAGATAAAATCTCACTATCGTAAATATGCAAATTCTCTTTGTCTAGTTTACCCCATTTACTAGACTCTTATCTCCTTTAGAAGCCCTGGTGGCACTGTGGGTTAAACCTTAGATTGCTAATTGCAAAGTTGACAGTTCAAACCCACCAGCCACTCTGCAGGAAAAAGATGAAGCAATCTGTTATGGCAAATATTTCCCGTCTAGGAAATCCCGTAGAGGGTTTTTATGAGTCGGAATTGACTCCCTGGCAGTGGGGTATCTCCTTTCCTTCTGCTGGTGAGTAGATAAATAAATGCAGTTACTCAAAAAGCTGCTTGCTCTCTGGCTCCTAGAATGACAATTTGGTTGATTGGGGATCTGTGATGCAATGACTTTCCCCTCAGACCTGCTTTGGAATGCTTTTATCTGCTTTGGTAGTTTGTTCTCTTTTCACTTTTTAAAATCTATATGGAAATAAAGGAGGCATTGATAATTTCCAAGCTATATTTTATCGCATTGAGATTATGTGTATGTTTTAAAGACATTCTGAAATATAATACTATAAATAACACTGTCATTTTGTCTATTCTTATTAATTTACAAGAGCTATTTATATGAGCTCTGAACCAACTCCACAGCACTTAACAACAATTTATATGAGCTCTGGTAGCATAGTGATTATGAGTCAGGCTGCTAATCTCATGGTCAGTGGTTCGAAACTACCAGTGGTTCTGCGGGAGAAAGATGAGACTGTCTACTCCTGTAAAGATTTACAGCCTTGGACACCCTATACAGGGTCACTGTGAGTTGAAACCAACTCCACGGCACATAACCACCATCACCATTCATATGATTGTAATAAACTATGAACTTTGAGGATTTCTGAAAATTAAATTTATAGTTTTTAAAACATGCCTGTTTTTTACCTAAAGATGGTCATTTCTCAGCTCTCTGGTTTCCTGGAAAATAATCTTGACTAAACAATGTTACCAAATTACATAGCCGTAAGTAGTTATATTCAGAGTCAAGGGAAGCCAGGATGGACATTTGTCTTTTACTAAACCCAACAATTTCTTGCTCATAGTATCCTCTTGGTGTATATTTGTTGATGGATTCTAAAGTTCATGCTGCTCCTGGTGTTGAAAATTTCTTATTGATAATTATGTGTAGCTCACTTATGATAAACATGCTTTTACGGGTCTCACAAATCTAGACACAGGTGAAAACATGCTAGAGCCAGCTCAACTTAGAAGTTTGAGTGGGCCTGAGGGAAGTGATCGTGTTAGTATCCTGCTCTAAATAGAATACCAGATCAGACCATCCTTCCCTTTTTGTACTTTCCTCAAATACAGGAGAACATTGAAGATTCTTGATGTTTTATCATTTTCAGTGCAATGTAAGTAGGGAGAGCATTAGGGGGAAAGTGTCTAGAAATTGCCTTTAAATTTATGCAGCCATGAAAAACCAGAACCTGTGAGACCGGTCCGTCCCTTATTGCAGTCAGTGGGAATAGGAGGGAGGGGCTGTTGTAATAGACAGGCCACTTGTTGACTCATAGTACAATAGGCTGGCCATCATTGGTCTCCCTCCCAGCACCTCTTGTGACAGTTTACCAAAAGTCATCGAGCCTTTCGTATTTTACATGAAGTTAAGTAGTGTTTCACTTGTTCCTGGCCTCACTGATTCTGCTTCTTGAGAGCATCTATTGCCATTAAAGTAGCCGTCATCTTAATACACTTGCCTGCAACTATCAAGGTAGCCACAAACTTTTCTAACATAGGAATAGCCTTAGAAATCTGCCTCAGATTTTTACCAAATGTGAGGATTACTTCTAGGGTTTTCTTAATAGTGGTCATTCATATATGCCTGACCTCTTTTCATCCATAGAGTTCAACTTTCAGCTTGGCACTTCAGTGTTGGAAAGCCCAAAGTATTTGGATTTCTTCATATTGAGCGAAAATTTTACTTTTTTATACTTCCATGGAGCAGAGTTGGGCTCCATGTTAGCAGCCCACAGACATTAACCCAAGTGTCTTTAACTCCTTTAATCTTTTTGCATGACAGGATTTGCAGATCTTTTGCTATCAGTGATTAATGGTGGTAGTGGTGGTAGTTATGTGCTGTGGAGTCTGTTCCGACTCATAGCAACCCTGAACAGGGTTTCTGAGGCTGTAAATCTTTACGGGAGCAGAAAACCTCATCTTTGTCCCGTGGGAACAGCTGGTAGTTTCGATATGCTGACCTTGAAGTTCGCAGCCCAATTCGTAACCACTACGCTACCAGACCTCCTTAATGATTATGTGAAAAAAAGCTCATATAAAAAAAGATTTGTAAGTTTCAGCTCAGTCAACGATGTGAAATAGCTACTAGAAAAGCTAGTATAAAACACTGAATTCATAGGAATGTGGTATCCATATCAAGTACGATAATATCTCTGTCTGCATAGCTAGAGTAACTTGGGTTGTTTTAGGAAGCTCACTTCAGAGGAACACCATAATTTTAAAGTTCAGCTTTCTCTGTGCAAGTGTGTGTATTTGTAAGGGGGGATTTGATGGCACCAGTATTGCAATTGGTACTTATATGATGAATTTTGAGCATCTGAACGTCTTAAATGTTATTTCCTATTTTGTTTCCTTTATCACTGAATATTTTGATTCTGTGGTTTAAATTGATTTTGAACTGGATATATTTATTTCAATAGCATGAGATGATAAGCTTCTTGAGAACAAGGACCTGTGCATTGTTGTCCTCTGTATCTCAAGATCCCACCTCCCCTATCCCCCCTCCCCCAGCATAGCTCTGTTATATGGTCGGCAGTTGGTGAGTATTTAAGTGATAGAAAGAAGTTAGGGAAATTGGATAGATTTTTGCCAGGTTATTGATAAAAAGTACTTCTTGAGGATGCTTAAAAGAAAGTACATTTATTTTGAAAGCAGTCCACTTGACAAGAAAGTAGGCTAGATATTGTCATTTATCACTGTAAATATAAGCATGAATGCTTGAGCTTTTTCCTAGCTTATAGACGCAAGCATTGTCCGTAGTTTTCCAGAGTAAGTGCCCAGTTGCAAATGTAGTTAGCGTTTGAGTAGCCAGAGCACAGATGCCACTCTCTTCAGAAGCAGGGTGATGTCACGGCATTGTAAATAAGCAAACAGCTTTTCATACCAAAGGCCCGCAGGACCAAACTAATGTCATCAGTATTCTTACTCACGAGTGCTGTACTTGTCATTACTCATCACAGGTCAGTGCTTTGCAAAATATTTGGGTATCTTGACAAGGGAGACAGTAAAACAAAACAGAACGAAACATTATGACTAGGTTTGTTCAAGGAATTAGTAAGTGCTTACAAAATACATAAATGAAATTCTTTAGGAGAAATGATTGATTTTGAATTTAAATACTGCTGTTGCTGGTGTGGCACTGTGGGTTAATGCACCAGACTGCAAAGCTGTTTGAACTACAAGGCTGGCGGTTCAAGCTCACCAGCTGCTCCTTGGAAACCCGATGCAGGGTCGCTATGGGTTGGAATCGACTCGTCGGCTCTTGACAACAATATTGCAATCATAACTTGAGATTTTAAATTCCAGAAAGGGAAATTTGTGCTGGTTTGAGAGCATGACCATTTGCCTCTTAAATGGCATTTTGACATTTCATTTCACCCTGACCATATAATCGAGAAATTTATGCCAGTTCTTTAGTCACGTGTAGCAAAGAACACAAATGGTGGTAGCACTGGAAAAGTATGAGCATGGTTCAAGTTGGAGCTCTTTCTTTTTCCTTTCCTCTTTTTTTAGTTTATAAGGGCTTCGCTTTCGTTCTGCTCTATTCTCTGTGAACAGTCACATATTTCAAGCTTTGTTTTTTGTTGATAGCAGCTTTGCTGTCCATAATTTCCAGAACTGTTGATTTACTATTAGGGTTAATATATTATCCAACATAATCAAGGGTCTTGAAACTGAGAGCAAGTAACTTGATCTTTCTAATAGCTATCATTTTTTCTATTTTTATTTTATTGTAGAAACCAAATCGTAAAATGTTGTTATTGTGTGCCTTTGAGTTGGTTCCAATTCATAGCAACCCTGTAGAAGGTTTCTGAGAGTACCTGGTGAGTTTGAACTGCCAACCTTGCAGTTAGCAGTCCATTGCTTAGCCTGTAGCACCACACCAGGGCACTAAAGGACATTCTAGGAGGAAATGTTCATTTATACCCTTATCACCCTGACATTTCACTTTAATGTTTCTCTTATTTCCATATGCAGACATTACATAGCTAATTGCGTTTCACACGCGAGTATGTCTTCTTTTACTTGACATAACATTTGTCCTGAAGCTCAGCAGTCAGGGTTGCTAGCCCATCAGCTTTATGGGACGTAATTTAGGCACTCATTTTATGTTACCAGACATTTAGATTGTTTTCATTTTTGGAAGTCATTTTTCCCTGTTGATTTCTGATATCTGAGTATCATAATTCAAGACTTTACTTCTGCGTGGTCTCCCATTTAATCCCCATTTAGTTTCTCTTCCAGCCTCTCCCACGGGTTCCTTTCACCATGAACTACTTTTCAAACCAATTTTTTAAAATTTGATATATAAAGATGTTAAAGCCTTTAAACTTTTGGCTTTCAGTATTTAGAAGTATGAAATAGTATCATGCATATAACCACATAGAAACAGATAAAAGTTTGAAATTGAGGGTAGTAGTGGGTTTCTTTTGTTTTTCAGGTTGTTTTTGTGTTTTTTTTTCTCCTCCCTGTGTTACTCAGAACCTGCACATCAAGTACAGCCCTAGCACATAGCACTGGGGCAGAATGGTTAAGTAAATTACCCACAATCACTCAGTAAGTAGCAAGTAGTCTGCTCCAGGATTCCTGGTGTGGCACTGTAGGGTAACCACAAGTTAGGTGGTTCAAACCCACCAGCGCTCCGCCTATACAGTCACTGTGAGTTAGAACTGACTCCGCAGCCTTTAACAGTACCACCACATGTCAAATACTGTGCTGGGATTACAAAGATGAATAAGACAGGGTTCCTGCCTTCAAGGTTTAAAGAGCATAATATCTAACTGAAGGGCACAGACATGTAAAATAAGTACAGTGTGTAGTGTACTGATTTTCAGGCACTACGATGGACATATATAAGGAGAGAGCATTCAGTTCTACTTTGTGGCAAGGAATGAGAAGATCAGGTAAGGCTGCAATTAGAGGAGTTAATACTTCAGCCAAATCTTGAAAAAAAATTAGTAGGTGTTCATTAAGATGATTGTGGGAAAGGAGGGAGGAAGGCCGAAGGGCACCCTCTTCTAACCCATGAAGTAAAAGGAGTGGCGGTATTCCTTGTGAAGCAGCAGAGCTTGTTTGGGAATTATAAGGTAAAATTGTGTGTTGTTGTTGTTGTTGTTAAGTGCCGTTGAGTTGGTTCCGACTCATAGCGACCCTGTACAGGGTTTCCGAGGCTGTAAATCTTTACGGGAGCAGAAAGCCTCATCTTTCTCCCGCAAAACAGCTGATAGTTTTGAACTGCTGACCTTAAGGTTTGCAGCGCAATTCGTAACTCACTACACTACCAGTTGTGTGAGGCCAAGGATATAAAGTAGGAAGTGAACCTTGGAGCAGATCTTGGAGGCATTTGTAGTGTTGGAGAAATAACTTAAGTTTGCATTTTAAAGGTTATTCTGGTATCAGTGTTGTAGATGAGCTAGAATCTAAAGACAAGGACACTGAAGAGGAATTTTACATGTTCTTGGCAAGACCGCTCTCACCCCAGCCTTGCTTCACTGCTACAATCTAGCCTGAAAAGGAAGTTCTCATTCTAACTAATTAGCCTGCTCCTTAAGAGACCACCAAGACGGATTCCACCATTCCCAACATCCCTTTTTACCTCAGTTAAACTAGAAGTACTTGGCTCCTGGGTTAACACTCATCATTCAGAAGCTTATCTCCACACATCTCTGATTGTCTCTAATCAAACCCAGTTTCACAATGTACCCCAATCTCCCAGGTACTCAGAGTCTGTCATATTGAAGTCCCTTTTGTCCTCAATCATTTTTCTGAGTGCTCTCTTCATCTTCCCAGTGTAAATGAAACCCGGCTGCCCCTATAGACCCAATTCCACTGGCAGCCCTCTCCAGTGGTGCTCACTGTCACACTTCATACCGTGTTCCTTCTTTGCTACTTTCAGACTTTGGTGTTCCTTCTGACTAACTAAAATTCCCAGTAGATTTTATCAGCTGCTACTGGTATGGTGTTGTACGATAAGCACTGTACTACTAACCACAAGATTGGTAGTTCAACTCTACCAGCTGCTCTTTGGAAACCCTGTACAGGGTCGCTGTGAGTTGAAACCGGCTCCGTGGCGTTTAACAACAATAAAAACAACAACTCCTTCTTGGAAGTTCTGGTGTGGCGCTGTGGAACAAGCACTGGACTGGTAACCTCAAGTTTGGCATTCCAAACCCACTAGCTGCTCCCTGGAAACCCTATACAGAGTCCCTGTGAGTTGAAACCAACTCAGCAGCATTTAACAACAACTTCTTGTAGTCATCTGTAAATCCCTGGGTTACTCATCTGGTTCTGTTTTCTACACATTATACCTGTTATTTTGAATGGTTTTAGTATTCATGTACACGCTTTTTCCCATACTCTCTGGACTCTCAGTTCTAATGATACTGTTTTTATCTTATCAACTGCTTAGCTCTTATATATCTATTGATAGGCCTTGCTCTACCAGTAACCCTCCCTCCTCCATCATTTCCAACATTATGCTGTTCAGCTGCCCCTCTGATCATTCCAACCCACTCTAGCTAGTTGTTCAATTCCACAATTCTTCTACCCTACAGTTACCTCTAAGGAGCCTCTGGTAGCATAGCAGCTACGAGTTGGGCTGCTAACCTCAAAGTCAGCTGTTCTGCGGGAGAAAGATGAGGCTTTCTGCTCCCATAAAGATTTATAGCTTTGGAAACCCTGCACAGGGTCGCTATGAGCCAGAACCGGCTCTACGGCACACCACCACCGCTACTGCTACCACATTAATTCTACCTTCCCTTCACTGTCATTGACCAACCTCATGCTCTCTTTTCCGTCCTACTCAAGTGAGATTTTAGGACCCATTGTTATAGCCACTCACATTGCATATACCCTAGACTCCTCCCTTACCTTTCCTGCACTCTATCATGTCACCTGGCAAAACCCCAGCCTTTGTTCTACTCAGCTCTTTAGCTTACCATTTGTAACTAAATATGTAACTAAACTTAAATTGTTGTTTTTAAGTGTCATCGAGTTGGTTCCAACCCATAGCTACCCTGTATAGGGTTTCCAAGGAGCAGCTGGTGAGTTTGAACTGCCAACCTTGCAGTTCAAACCACCTTTTCAGTCCTTTAAATACATGACCACAAATCTCAAACGGACCTTTTGTGCTACATGTCAACCTGTTTACATCTCCCTGATCAAACCCTTGGAGTCTTGACATGGTGCTGTGGGATAAAGCACTAGACCCCAAGATCAGTTTAAGCCACAAGATTGGTGATTCAAGCTCACCAGCTGCTCCTTGGAAACCCTGCACAGGGTTGCTGTGAGTTGGAATCAATTTAACAGCACTTAATACAACAAGTCAAGTCCTTGGTGATGTAGAGGGCTTTGTGTTGGGCAGATAACTGCAAGGTCAGCAGTTCAGATTCACCAATCCCCTCCCAGGTGAAAGCTTTCTGCTCCCGTAAAGCATTATATATAGCCTTGGAAACCCTATACAGGGTCTCTATGTGTCAGAACTGACTCAGTAGTGTGCAGCAGCAGATAAGTCCTTGGTGATATAGTAGGTTGTGCATTGTACCGCTAACCGCAAGGTTGGCAGTTCAAACCCACCAGCCACTGTGTGAGAGAAAGATGAGGCTGTTTTTTCCGGTAAAGATTTACGGCCTCAGAAATCCCAGGAAGCAAATTCCCCTCTGTCCTATAGGGTCACTGTGAGTGAGATTGACGCAGTGGCAGTGGGTTAGACAAGCCCCTGCACAGCCACTGTCTTAGATGACTATTCTCACCAAGCATCCCAGTAACTTCTTTTCTTTCCACATTCAACTGTGCCACTGTTTGTGTCAGAGAGCCTAGAAGCGAGCAGCCATTTCCCACTGCTTGTCTTCATCTGTATCCCATTATCATCCTTCCCTCCTGATAGAAGAACGAATTGCTCATGCTCCTGTGTAAAGCCAACTTCCATTTGCTCACTGAGTTCTATCTCCTCTTAACCTGCTCAAGGTTTTTATTCTTACAATTGTCCCTTGTATTTTCTGTATTATTCTGTAGCTTTTTCTCTCTACTAGATCATTTCCATACAGATTTGCTGCTGATTTCCCATCTCAGACTCCACACTCCCTCCCAGTTCCCACTAAATTATTCTGCTCCGCACTACAGCAAAATGCCTTATAAGAACTACCTTCCTACTTAATCTTTTCCCGTTTTTTTTTTCTTGAAATCACTTTAGATAGCCTTTCCCCATCACGCTACTGAAACTGTATTCACTAAGGTCACCAGAACCTCCACATTGCATATTCCAAAGTTAATTTCCAGACTTCATCTGATTGTATTTACTTATACTTCATGAAACAGATCACTACCTACTTGAAGCACTTTCTTCATATGGAACTAGGGACACTATACTTTTGTCTTCCTTCTTGGTCCCCTTTGCTGGTTTCCTCCCTAGTTTCCCAGCTCCAAATGTTAGCGTTTTCCATGGATTCATCTTTTTATCTTTTTTGTATGTAAATTTTATCAGAAGGCCTTTCTCATATAGCCCAGAATCTGGAAAAAAAAAAAGTGAGCAATAAATAAAGAGAGTTACATTTTTGAGAGAGATTGAGATAAAGTGGATGGTGAGCTCTGTTAGTGTAGTGGTTATGATTCGGGCTGCGAACCTCAAGGTCTGCAGTTCGAAACTACCAGCCGCTCCGCGGGAGAAAGATGAGGCTTTCTGCTCCCATAAAGATTTACAGCCTCGGAAACCCTGTACAGGGTCGCTATGGGTCGGAACCGACTCAACAGCACTTTAACAACAACATGGCACTGTAGGATAAGCCCTGGACCACAAGGTTGGTTTGAATTGTAAGATCGGTGGTTCAAACTCTCCAGCCATTCCTAGGAAACTCTGTACAGGGTCATTTCGAGTAGAACCAACTTGATGGCACTTAACAACAATAACAAGAAGATAACATAGCAAAAGCAAAAAAGGAGGAAAAAGAGCAGATGGAAAAAGGAAAGAAAATAACTAGAGATAAGCTACTAACCAACAGGTTGGTGCTTTGAATCCATCAGCCATTGCACAGGAGAGGGATGTGGTAGTCGGCTTCCTTAATGATAACAGACTTAGAAACCCTCTGGGGATGTTCTGTTCTGCCCTGTAGGTTCACTATGGGTCAAAATCAACTTGACAGTAATGAATGACTGAATAACTCTGGTAGCGTAGTGGTTACAAATCGGGCTGCAAACCACAAGGTCAGAAGTTAAAAACTACCAGCTGTTCCACAGAAGAAAGATGAGACTCTCTGCTCCTGTAAAGATTTACAGCCTCGGAAACCCTGTACAGGGTCACTGTAAGTTGGTTCCGACTCCACTGCACGTAACCACCACCACAATACTGAATAATGGTTCTTCTTCACTGCAGCCACCCCTATTTAAAGTCATGTTATTCCCCTTTTGGGAAATAAGTTTTTTATAAAGTACGAGTGGTCAACACCGTCAAATGCTAACAAAAAAATAAGGACTGAGAAGTATCCTTTTAGAATTAAAGTAAGAAAAACATTAGTAATCTTGGTGGCAGGAGTAATCTTTTTGGAATTGAGGCTGAAAATTGTACTCTAATGGAGTAGAGAGATGAGAAAATGGATATAGTACATAGAACAGTGAAGAAGCTTGTTAGTGAAGAGAGAACAGTGGGAAGACACTTGTAACTGAAGTCAAAGAGGTATTTGGTCAAGTTTTGTTTTTTATTTACTTGGGAGACAAATAAGCAGGGAGTCCTGGTGTGGCACTGTAGGTTAATGCGCCGAACTGCAAAGTCATTGCATCACAAGGTTGGCAGTTCAAGCTTACCAGTCCTTCCTTGGAAACCCTACACTGGGTCGCTATGAGTTGGAATCAACTCAACAGCACTTAACAACAACATCATATCTAAGAGTCCTGGTGCACTGTAGGATAGACTTTGGACTGCTAACCACAAGGTCAATGATTCAAACCCACCACTCACTCCTTGGAAACCCTAGACAGGGTCCCTATGAGTCTGAACCAACTTGACAGCACACACAACAGCTGTCACATCTAAGTAACAGTTGTTCAAGTCCTTGAGCCATAATTTATGGCTACAAAAACACGTACCTACCTTCCTATTCCCTTCTTCCTTCTCTCTCTCTTCCCTTTCACATTCCGCCCCTCCCTCTCTAAAGGTAAGCAAACCAATGTTCATGGAAATGTTATCTCCCCTTTCAGCATTGTAACAATGTGTAAACTTTTCACCTTAAAAAGTAGTGCTGTTAGAGACAACGACGTGGAGCGATGGAGCAGCTAGGGGCTTTAGATCCAGAGAGGGAGAGCGATTGTGTGCTGAAGACTTGGGGGGGGAGGGAGGAGGGAAGATAATGTAGGGGGCAGGCTTGCAGGGTATATACCCTTTGGTTGGTTGATGATGCATGGAGGGGATTGTAACCATGGCAATGATACGATGTATGATAGAATGAATGTAAAACTAATGTTCTCCCATGTAAACTATCATATAATTCCCAACAAAACACTAAAAAAAAAAAGAAGAAAAAAAATAGTGCTGTTAGAGTGCTTGAAACAGGGAGGAAGGACCATTATTCAATATAAATTATCCATTACTGTCAAGTGAACCAATAGGACCAAGTAGAACACCCCTGTATGGTTTCTAAGTCTTTTCATTACAGAAGTAGACTGCCACATCTTTCTCCTGCACAGTAGCTGGTGGAATCAAAGCACCAGCCTATTGGTTAGCAGTCAGGTGCATAACCACAACACCATCAGGGAAACTTTCAGTATATACCCACTGCCCACTTATAGACATGGTTACATTCCAGAGACCAGGTTGTTAATGCAAAAATCGGCATTAGGCAAAAATGGAGAGCGATCGCATCAGATTACAAAGTAGAGGATGACTCTATCATTGCATAACTGCCAAACTACAGAGAATCCTGATCCAGCCAAGTTGACACATAACCTTAGTCTTCACAGCTAGTGTTATTCAACAACCTTGGCTTTCGTTACAAACAAATTTGTATCATTAATGACAAAATAGATAGTAGTTTTTTACTGTTATCATAAACATGAAATATCAGATAACGAGTAAATTGTTAAGTGAGGAAGTAGTATAGAATGGTGGTGGTGGTGGTGGTTATGTGCCGTGTAGTCGGTTCCGACTCATAGCAACCCTGAACAGGGTTTCCAAGGCTGTAAAGTTTTACGGGAGAAGAATGCCTCATCATTCTCCCCTAGAACAGCTGGTAGTTTCGAACTGCTGACCCTGAGGTTAGCAGCCTGATTCGTAACCACTACGATTGCTTAAACTGCCACACAGGTAGTACTTAACCTTGCTGAACCTCAGGATTTTGTTTTCATGATGGAAATAGTATTTGCTCTTCTGCCATCTTTATTCTATGTTAAGTGAATATAAAGTGAGAAAATGTAAGTATAAATCTGAACATTCCCTTCAAGTATCAGGTGATTTTCAAATGTTTAAAGAACTATGAAATGAAAGATTAGATTTATTCCAAATGACTCTAGAAATTGTAGCAGGAAAAAAAAAAAAGAATTTTAGCTTGGTCTAACAACCAAACTGTTGACCAGTGAGGAATTGTTGAAATAAATGATGATGTATGTATACCATAGGATACTATGTAGATATTAAAAAGAAGGTAGACCTCTATGTAATAACATGGAAAGATACCTCAATATGTTTTTTAATGAGAAGTTTGCAGGGCAGTATGTTATTGTTCTTAAGTACCATCGAGTCAGTTTCGACTCATAGAGACCCTTTATAGGGTTTTTGAAGAGCAGCTGGTGGGTTTGAACTGCCGACCTTGTGGTTCACAGTCCAGTGCTGTTTCTCCTACCTCTTTTATTGTGGAGTCCTTCTGTGGCAATGTGGGTTAATGCACTGGATTGCAAGGTCTATAGTTCAAGCTCACCAGTCGCTCTTCAGAAACCTTATACAGGGTCGCTGTGAGTCAGAACCAACTCTACTACACCTAACAACAATAACATCAACCTCTTTTATCACTATAGGTTGACTGTACAAAGCCTAAACAGCTTGTTCCTGACCCGTTTATCCTGAGTCACATAGTGACAGTTTCAGGCCCAAGTTCAAGTGGTAATCAAGTGGCACAGTACCTTGAGTCCTTTCTATCGGAAACAGCTTCTCATAGAAAGGGAGAAAAAAGCAAATTGTAAACTAGAATGAGCTGTCTTAAGGAATATGATTTCCTATCTGATTGAAGAGAGGCAAGGGGTGTTCAGATGGAAGTTGGAGCTGTGATTAGAGAGATTTGTGCATTGGGTAGAAACTTAGAATAATTGACTTTCTAAAAACCTATTTGAATTCTACGATTCTATGATAAGAAACTCTTAAAGAATACATGGCATTATACAGGAATCGTATTTTCAGTAGATACTGGTTGTATTTCCTATACAGATATTTATACTTGGTGTCTTCCTCAGTTTCAGAAAAATTATTTTTTTGAAGTTCATTACAATATAAGTGGCACCTCAGCAAAATGAACACCTGATGCCCAGTGAATCAAAATGGGAGCCTTATCTAGTATTTTTACATAATGGGTGGCAGAGGTGGGAGGTGGATTTTTACCTGCAAAATGTGGTTTACTTTATTAAGTCTGAGATTGCTGGAGAATTTCCAAATTTATTACAAGCAAAACAACAACAAAGTTTAATGCAAGCCTTGGTAACTGGATGTAATGATTATGAAAAATTGTTATATGATTCCTTCATTGATGGAAAATCAAAAGTTTTAAATCTTCGGTGACAAAGTCAAATAGGCTGTTCAGTTTGTTTTATTTTTTCCTTCAGTCCTGATATCTTTTCTTCGATTTTTCAAGTCACAGAGGACTTTGGCATTGAGTTACAGTTATGCTTTTTTTCAGATGTACTTTTATAGTTTGTTTTGAGTTCACAGGATTAGGCGTCAGGAACTTGAAGATTGACTTTGGATTCCCTGGAACTTGCTTGCTCTCCTGGTAGTTTCAATATTTATTTGGTTAAATGGGTTGGTCAGCTTGCTTCACGGGGAATAACAACACAAAAAAAACCCCACAACTTTTTATTGTGAATTAAGTGAAGGTTTACAGTGCAGATCATCAATTTGACATTCAACATATCAGACACTTTACTTCATCTCAAAGATTGCAATCCCCTCTGTACAACAGTAGTTATTCCACTTCCTCCCTGTGGACCTTATTTCCATTCCTCCCTCCTTCCCCACCCTTCTTAATCATGGTAATTTTAAGTCTGTAAGCCTTGCAATCAACAAATGAAAGCACTCTGTGAGTTGTAACCATTTTGTTATTTTGTAATCATTTTCTTCAAACAACAATGCTGTGTTAATTGTATGATATTCACCTTGGGCAAGTCCCAAATTTATTTTCCCTTTAAGGGAATGTTTTTAGGTTTCCTTATTCCTGCTGGGGTTTTTTTTTACTTAGGAAGGCATGTATGAGGATGAGTCTAAAAGTACAGCTACAAAATCATAGAAACCTTTATTAAGCAAAATATCAAAATGTTTATAGCACATCCTTCATCTAGGTCTGTACATTTCTGAAGGTGATCTTCCTATCCCTCTAACCCTTCCCCCAAA
>NW_006408522.1:4926275-4930342 GCF_000296735.1 Chrysochloris asiatica
AAAAAAAAAAAAAAAGAAGTCATAGGGGCAAGATCAGGGCTGAAGGGTGGATGGGTAACTTCCCTCCCAGAATGAGCAGGTGTATTATTGTGATGGGAAGAAATTCCTCCGTGCAACTTTTCTGGCTCTTTTCTCACCAATTTTTCTCAGTGTCCTTAGAACTTCTTCATAATAAGTGCTTGTGATTGTCTTGTGTCCTTTGAGAAAATCTATCCAGATTACCACTTTGAGATCCCAGAAAACAGTTGCCATAACCTTCTGAACTAACATCTCTGCCTTGAATTTAACTGGGTTTGCAAATCCCCTTGAAAGCCATGGTTTTGTTTTGACTTTTTTTTTTTTAAGGCACTCAAACAGGTCATAAACAAGCACATTACTGAGATAACTTGTCTGCTGCTAGCCACTGATTTCAGAGACATGTTTAAACACATTTTGTTTGGAATAAATCCATACATGTATGAACTGGAACCCCAGTAGCAAAACTTTTTTGACTTACCCTCCTATATTGTCGATACAAAAGTTTCCAGTGCACAAAGCTTTTATCAGCAACGTCTTCCACTTGTGGTGTAGCATACAGGTGAATGACAGGTTTTGGGCAGCGATATGCAAGAGCCAGTGGCTTAAACAGATCTGCAGGTTCTGAACAGTCTGAGTGAAAATCTGTACTAGACTCGACTGTCCACATGATAACAGCCTAGTGTATGCATGGTCTTTAAATAAAAGATGATGAAACCAGCACCAACCATGCAGTTCAAGTGGAGAGTCAGGAGAGAGAAAGTCTAAGTAGGAGCAGAAACGAGTGAAAGACTCAACGGCAGGAACCAATGAAAGAGGATTACATGGAATAAGCTGCAAATAGAAAATAGGGGGTGGCTCCAGTACAGAAATAAGGGACTTTGGTCCTGGTGTGGTACTGTGAGTTAATGTGCCAGACTGCAAAGTAGTTAGAACCACAAGCTCGGTGGTTCAGGCTCACCAGCTGTTCCTCGGAAGCCCTATACAGGGTCGCTAGGGGATGGAACCAACTTGACGGCACATAACAACAACAGCAATACAGAAATGGACTTCTGGTGTGGTGCTGTGGATCAGCACTGGACTGCGAACCACAGGGTCAGCAGTTCAAACCCACCAGCTCCTCCTCAGAAACCATATACAGGGTCGCTATGAGTTGAAACTGACTTGATTGCACTTAACAGCAACAACAGTATAGAATGAGAATGTAAGAAAATAAAATATGATGGCAATCTCTCAGCCCAAAGGAAGTAAAAAGTTGCCTTTTGCTATTCTCAGAGTTAAGGTATGTATTTCTTAGGAACAATGACAATAGCTGAATGTTTTTAGTAAAAAGGGTTTGGAGAAGCTTATGATAAATTCCTACCGTTACACTGGGCATTTGTGGTACTGTGGGCTAATGCGTCAGACTGCAAAGTTGTTTGAACTGCAAGGTCGGTGGTTCAAGCTCACCACCTGCTCCTTGGAAACCCTATATAGGGTCGCTATAGATCGGAATCGACTCAACGGCACTTAATAACAACTGCAATAGAAGCAGAAGCTTCTCTTTGCTTTTGGAGTGTTAATCATACTGAGAGATTCTAAAGATTGTGAAAGATCTCATCTTGCTCTTGTAAACTCTTCATTCCACTTCTATTCAGAAACCTTCCTAGGGAAGACTCTCAAGATTCTAGGAACAAATACTATATCATGCCTGATATAAGCATCAGCTAACTTTTCAGCAACTATTTAAATCTGTTGTGGCACTGGGATAAAGCACTAGACCACAAGGGCTGTATGAGCCACAAGGTGGGTGGTTCGGACTCATCAGGCACTCCTTGGAAACTGACTCTATCACTTTATAACAGCCAACAGTTTTAATCTGTTAATAACTATTCTGCTTTGGCTTTGTTGTAAAGGAGATGCTTACTGTAGAAATGTGCTTGTCCAGTGTTTTTGTACAGGTCTGTGTCTTTGTGCGTATATACCCGTACCTGGGCTTCCACCTAAATATAAAACAGTGATGGAAGTTGGCTGTATAAATGGTTAATTGGGGTAAAGGCCCAACACTTTCTTGCCTAGTAAAATAGTAAAAATCTCAAATTTCCTGTTTCACCTGGTGTTTCAAAACATCAGAATATGGACATTTAAGACTGCCTTGATTATCTGTAAAATCTTTCATGATTGTGGGCTTTCTAACTTTTGAAACTATTTTTTTCCAAACTGAAATTTATGTCAAATGCATATGCCATGTAAAGCTCAGATCTGTCATATGCAATCCATTTTATCCACTGAAACCTTTGTGACTGAATAAAGGATGCTTTAAAAGAGCTAATCAGGCATTGCAGTTTTGAAGTTGTTAGGAGAGAATGGTTTTGTTTGCCATAACGAAAGACACAGGGTTGACCAAAAGCATCATTTCATTCTGTACATTTCTTTCATGCTTGTAGTGCTTACCATAATCATATATTTGTTTGCTTGTTTGTTATCTCTAACTTTTCCTCACCCTCCCAGTAGCTTGGTCCCTGAAGACAAAGACCCTGTGTGATTTGTTCAGCATTATGTTCAGTATGTATTCTTGGGCTTGGCTCATATTAGCCTCTGAATAATTTTTTTTTTAAGAGCCAGTTTTATTTATTCCTTTCCATTTACATGCTACCTGTGTCTCTTACATTATTTCACTGGCTAGAGCTTCCAACACATTATTGTGTAAGAGAAATGAGAGAGCATATCTCTTCCTTTTTACTGATTATAGGGAGAACACATTCATTGTCCCAACGTTGAGTATATTTATTTGCTCTGTTTTTTAAAAATATGTTACTTGTATATTATAAGTTCAAGTTTTTTCTAGTCCTCATACTCCAGTCTCTAATATTTGGAGTCCTGGTGTGGCGATGCAGGATAATGCACTAGACTGCAAGGTTGGTTTGTACCACAGGTCGCAAGTTCAAACTCCTCGGAAACCCTATACAGGGGTTACTATGAGTTGGAACTGACTTGATGGCACTTAACAACAAATACTAAATTGCTGACTGCCAGGAATACACAATGGCAACTTACTCCTTTTAGCATCTATCTTTCTCTGTCTATTGGAGCCCTGGTGTGGCACTGTGGGTTAATGCGCTGGACTGCAAAGTTGATTTGAACTGCAAGGATGGCGGTTCAAGCTCACCAGCCATTCCTTGGAAACCCTATATAGGATCACTATGGGTCAGAACTGACTAGATGATACTTAACAACAACAGTTTGCCCACTAGCTGTCTTCCAATAAAAAATAATGCTGTGTTTTTTATAATAGGCTTTAATGTTTTTCTTAAAATATGGATTTCTTACTAAATTAATTAAAACTAAGTATGTTTTACAGCATTTTATTTCAATTATTCATAGTCTGAATGATGGAATCCTGTTGTTTGATCATTTTAGCTGTTAAGAGTTGTACACTGGGAACAATACTGATACTGACCCTAATAGTATTGCTATTTACTATTGTCCCAAGGTTACTGTTGCACTGATGAATGTCCAGAAAGAATAGTTTCAAGCTCGGTGAAATATTTGCACTTGTTTTTTGTGGGTTAAAATTGTCCTGCTTCAAATTTTTCTTTGAATTTTAAGTAGTCTCTTCTTTTATCAAAATATTTTATCCACTGCTAGGGACAACTTGATTCAAATGAGCTTTGTAACGTCTTGCATTGAGAAGCATCATCTGTGTGCTCGTCTAAACACTTCCAGTACTCATCACGGGCTCCCCAGCAAACCTGCCTTTCTTTCATATTTCATAGATGGGGCTGCCATTCCTAGTGGGATCAAACGGCTGCCGGGAACACACACGTCTTCCCTTGGGCGCTGGCAGGGCCAAAGCTGAGTAATTTTTATTTTTCTAATCCATATGTGACCCTTCTGTAGACTCATTTACTGATCATCGGATGGCTGAGAGTAGGGACAGCCCTGGAGTGGGATGTGCTTGCTATTCATGGAGTTACATCTTTTGTGGAAGTTGGGGTCAGTGCCAATGTATAAGTTAAAAATCAAATCTATAACTACTGAAAACCACAGAACGATTCCTGAAAAACCCTTAA
>NW_006408522.1:4931022-4935997 GCF_000296735.1 Chrysochloris asiatica
GAGCTACTGCTTCCATAGGTGTAGGTCAAGGCAGCATATGGCTTTTTGTATATACAACTTTGTGCAGTTACACACATTTGCACACCCACAAATGATATACACAGTAATGTATACTATAAAATCCTATAGATATTCCAAAATTCATCAAATAAAATATATGATGATTGAAAAAAAAAGAAAAGAAAAGAGATGTTGGTTGGTACCAGAAAAAGAACTTTGAATGTAGGTCACTATTGAATTAATAGTAACATAGTTCTGCTTCAACAGGAATTAAAACATAAATCTGAAGAAATCATGAGAAACGGATGGTGTGTGATTAACAAGAGTTTCCTAGAATGTTGTGGACTTCCTTAGGAGCACATATAAGCAAGCTGAGCAAGAAACAGTACTCAGGAAAATCAACAGTAAGAACATATGAAGAGATAACAGAAAAGATGTGAATTTTGCTTAAAATAAGAGTGAATCTTATAACAAGGTAGTTGCGAACAAACAGCATGCTAGATGTCCCTTACTGCAAGGGAGGCAGTTCAAACCCACCATCTGCTCTTCAGGAGAAAGATAAGGCTGTCTGTTACCCGTAAAGATTTACAGTCTTGGAAACCTAACATAAGATCTGAATCAACTCAGTGACAATAAGTTTGTTTTTTTTGTTTGGGTTTAACAGTGTTTCTGGAGTCCTGGTATAACACTGTGAGTTAATGTGCTGGACTACAAAGTTAGTTTGAACCATAAACTTGGCGATTCAAGCTTCACTAGCCACTCTTCAGAAACCCTATTCAGGGTTGCTATGGGTTGGAACTGACTCAAAGGCACTTAACAACAACTACAACATGGAATTTAAGTAGAAAGTTTCCATAACGAAAGAAAGGATGAAAATAGGTAAAAGAAAGAAATTTGACTCCTCTCCTGCCAAGTGTAAACTTTCCAGAGGTATTTCTGCTCCAGATATTGTAGGGGGAGGAAATACGTACCATTAAATTCAGAAAACAGATCTTAATTTGTTTAAATGGACAGCCTCAATATTGCATTTTGAGGACTGTGGAGACTTAGACACAAGTCATCTTTAATTATAGACAGTATGAATGAATAAGTGCAAATAGCCAAAAAACAGACTGAGGAAAAAATTTTAGCCCAAGTTAACCAGTTTCCTGTGTGACTCAAGGTTAACCATTTGACTGTGCTGTGCTGTGCCTCAGTTTCCTTATTCATACAATAGGAAAACCTTCTGTTTCCTGTCAAGTTTGTAGACCTGTTGGAGATGAATGAGGTAATGTCTATAAAGGTTTTGATTTCTTAAGGGAAAAGTGCTATAGAAATACAAGGCAGTATTGTTTTTCATGGAAACTGAAGATCTAACTTTTCTACAGAAATGGAAATAACCTAGGTAAATTTTTTTATAGCTTTAAAAAAAAAATCAGAATGAAAGGGGGTAATCATTTCAGTTTTGAAGAATATTTGATAATTTCTTAAGCAATAGTAAGTGAATATTTCCCAGTTCTTTCTCTGACTCAAAAGAGCAGAATTCCAGCTATGATGAGCCATCTTCTCTCTTCTTAAGGAAGGTGTGTCTTGGAGAGAGGATGAATTGATGTTACTAGTTACTGAACTATTCAGAGTTCCCAAGTAAGATTTACCACAGTGGTCTCCAGAAACATAAGTGAATGTATCGCCCCACCTAAAAGGAAGGGTAGGTGTTTTGGGGGTTACTACCTCCTAACTTTAGTGTGGAAGATAAGATTTCTTTTGAAGTAGATAGCATAAAGGGCAAATATAGTAAATATTTTGGGCTTTTGGACCAATAGACTGTTGAAACTATTCATCTCTGTTCTTGTAGCAAAAAAGCAGTCACAGACAATACGTAAAGGAATGAGCTGTGTTGCAATAAAACTTTATGGACACTGAAATTTAGATTTCATGTAATTTTCTCATGTCATGAAATATTCTTTAGGTTTTTTTCCCCGTCAATTAATTTTTAAAATGTAAAACCATTTTAATGTGCAGGCCGTACAAAAGCAAGTGAGCCGGGTTTGACCTGAGGTACATAGTTTGCTGGCTCCTGCTCTAGAGTGTCAGTGACAAAACTATCATCCCATTTTATTACTCCATTTGGTTTGTAGTATATGGAAATTAACCTCAAAGAAACATATGCTACTTTTAAGGTTCTTTAAAGCGAGACCTTACAGTTTCTCAGTGAAGATGGAGTTGGGCAGTGGGATAAGAACTTGGACTTTCACCAAAAGTGAAACAAAGATGAATACCAGAAGCTGACTGATAAATCATGGAAGAGAAAGAGAAAAAGGCTGGAAAACCAGGACAGCCTATCTAGCATGAGCTTCCATGGCACAGGGACTGTAAGGTAGACCTGGAATCCTGGCTTGGGAAGGCAGCTGCCTTTACCAAGACCACCCCACAACCAGAGATGGGAAGATATCACAGACAATGGTCTGTGACTGCTTGGTGAAGGATTTCATTAATGGGAAGCAACATCAACAAAACCTGGAGGTTCAGTGTATGTGAAACATTCCACCCTTGATTCAGGTAAAGAAATACTTTGAAGTCAATAAGAAGATAGAAAAGAGAAGCCAAAGGAAGAGATGAAGGCGCTCAGAGAAGAGGAGGAAAAGGCCAAAGCCTACAAGAAGGAGAAACAGAAAGGGATAAAAAGGAGGGGTGGAGAAGAATTGCATTTGAAGAGAATGATGAGATGGCACCTGTGATGGGTTTCTCTGGCTTGTGTTCTACCAGGAAGAATTACTGAGTCATTCTGCGTTTGGCCCTTTGCTGAGCCTAACTTTGTATCATGGGGTCATTTCTTTCTTTCTTTCTTTTTCTAGCACCTGGGGAAGTCCTTAAGAGTGTCAGTGAAGAGGATTAGAGGGTGGGATGTTTGTGGGTTTTCTCTGCCTTAGGAGAGGCCACAAGAGACAAGTAATGCTGTGGCACATTCCTTCATCCTCAGTATGTCACTTCAGTCACAGGACCTCTGTCTGTCTGAATTCCCTATAAAGAGAAGCCTCCTCTTCTGATGCTGCGTTCCTGAAACTTCCTCTGCATCTTTCTCCTTCATCTACAATTCCTTGTCTGACCACCCTATCTTTTGTTTATCCTTTGTTCTGCCATTGTTTAATTTTGACCCTTGCTGAGCTTGCAGAAGGGTTTTCTGGGTCCCCCAGTTTTCATTTAATGGTGTATCTATGGCCAGCCCACACTCTCCCCATCCTGCCCTGTGGTTCGTTAGCCATTTGTACATTCATGTATACTTTTGTCTGATGTGTGTGCATGAATCTGTCATGTAGAGGGGAACTGAGCTAGAACCCCAGAGCATTGCTGCCTGGGGGCCTGAGGTTCCGCAGCTTCCTCAGAGCATATAACAGGAAGTTAAAGGGGAGGAGCGTCAGGTGGGAAAAAAAACAAAAAAAGAGGCCTTACTGCATGAGAGTCATATCAGTCTTGCTGTGATATGCTGTTTTGTTTTGAGGTTTTTAAGAACAAGAAGGATCTTTTATTCATTATTGTGTTATTAGCATATCACATGATCCAAAGATCAACAAATGTCTATTAAATTAAGGAAATTTCAGCATTTAAACTGTTATGTAGCCTTTCACCTGCAGTGAGATCACCAAGTTGTAGCTTTTTTTAGTCATGCAATTATTTCTATAAGGATTTGACATACAGTCAGACATATGTATTTACTCTTACCTGCCAGCTCAGAGCACCCAAGAACTCCATGGTGACAATTTTTTAACTTAAAATCTTTGAAGTGGTTTTCATTAATGTGACTGTAACATTGCAGATCTTCAGACATAAATGGCCATCAGCTGTAGAGAATTATTTGGACACAATCACATTGAACCTGTGGTCTTACCTACTATCTTTTTGCTTGGCTCCAATATTCTGTTATAGGTCAGCAAAGCTAGTGCTGTAGGTCTACTACACTCTACTACCTAATAAAGGGAGTCATTTTAGAGAAGAAATTTGTAATTATCTGTGTGTAGGTTGGAGTCCTGGTTGGCACTTTAGGATAAGCACTGGACTGCTAACCTCAGGGTCGGTGCTTCAAACCCACCAGCTGCTCCTTAGAAGTCCTATACAGAATTGTTATGAGTTGGAACTGACTTGACGGCATTTAGCGTCAACAATTTTTGTAGCTTGCCAAAAAAAAGGTGGGGACAATTATTTTGGAAATTTTGAAGAAACTAGCCACTGAAAGTGTAGATAAACATGAAAGATCTTTTTGGTTTGGAACTGAACAGCTCCTCCTCCCCCAAGTGGCTCAGTGGCTCAATTTTCAGCCCAACAGTAGACAGCTTCTAGAAGACAGTAACACTAATGAAGTATGAACACCTTAGAACAGTCAACCATATGAGATCAAAAGGGCAGCATTTACCCAAGGACAAAGTTCAGAAGGGTTAGAAGAAGGATGGCAACAAGAAACAGGGAGGAAGTGGGATTGCAATCAGTGTGACAAAGAAATGAAAGATCTAATCTCTGCATTTTAACACAGCCATGTGAGTTTCCTTATTGTTTTTCAGATATACATTTTTCATTAAAAAATTTGTTACAAAGATAACATGGAATCTGAGCTGAGAATCTTTTAGTTTTGCTCAGTGTGGATTTGATCGAGGAGATACTAGACATAGGGAGGGAGGCCAACAGGGTAAGGTGCCACTGACTAGACTCAGACTCATGGTAACCTTACGAATCCTTGCTTGATCCTGTGCCATCCTCACGACTGCTGACATGGTGGAGGCCCATCCTTGAAGCTGTTGTGCCAGTCCATCTCACCAAGGGTTTCCTTCACTCTTGCTTCCCTCTGTTTTACCAAGAATGGTGTTCTCCAGCAACTGATCCCTCCTGACGACTTGTCCAAAGCAAGCTAGACATACTGTGTTAGGTTGTGATACCTGAGGTTTTCATTAGCTAGTGGATCTCCAGGCCTTTCTCCTTAGTATAACTTTTTTTTTTTTTTTTTTTT
>NW_006408522.1:4936097-4944055 GCF_000296735.1 Chrysochloris asiatica
TACCCTATTGCCAAGAACATACAGTGCAGAATATTTTTTTTTTTTTTTTTTTACTTTTTATTGTGAATTGAGTGAAGATTTACAGACAAGATCATCAGTTACTTGTTTAATCTGAGTGATTGTAATACCTGTTGTTCCTATTTCCGTTCTGCTCACCTTCCCATCTCTTCTCACTGTTGTCCTTAGGTAAATGATTTTGAATGATGGACCATTCCCTGGTGAGCAGACTTTAAAACTAGTGTGGTTGTCTCCCCTGTAGACCTATCTCTTGCTTGGCTGAAAATTGAGCCACTAGGGTGAATTTCTTTGCAGACCTCAAGGGTGATCAAGGGCCATGTTGTTGTTGTTAATGCCATCCAGTCGATTCTGACCCATAGCAACCCTGTATAGGGTTTCCAAGGAGCAGGTGGTGAGCTTGAACCACCAACCTTGCATTCAAACGACTGTGCAGTCTGACACATTAGCCCACAGCGCCACACCAGGACTCCTAGGTCAAGGGCCTTAGATCCTAGTGGATCTTAATCTGGAAGCTCTGCTGAAGTCTGTCCATCTTGGGTGAACTTGTTGGTATTTGGAATATTGGTGGCGTATTTTCAGCATCACAGTAGCACACAGGGTACCACAGCATGACAGATTGACACACAGATGGTGGACTAAAAGGGTAAAATGGGTTAAATGTTAAGTTGAAAGAGGTAAAAGAATAAATCTCTGGGGCCCATTGGGATACATTTCTAGATGATTTGTTACATTTCTTAAAAAAAAAAAAAAAAAAACGGGATCTAGTAATCAGTCTTTGGACATTTGAATCTATACTTAATATACCTATTCAAACACGCTATTTTATTTCATGTGGTTGCTAGGATAACCTAATAATCAGTCAGATAAGGAGAGCAACTACCAGCTGTCACAGGGCACATCTAACTATGAGCTGTAAACCCACTGCCTTCAGGTGGACTCTGACTCAGAGTGACCCCGTAGGACAGGGTAGATATGCTCCGTAGGGTTTCTGAGACTGTACATCTTTATTGGAGCAGCCATTGTTCTCTGGGGAGTTTGAACCGCTGCCCAGTAGTTAGCAAGCCAGTGCTTAACCCACTGCACTAGCAGGGCTCTTTAATAGTTGTAGATACTTTATTTATAATGGGAGGATTTCGTGGATGATAGCACTTTTTAAGTAAATAAAAGCCCCCCCACCAAATCCATTGGCAAGTCAATTCCAACTCATAACAACGATATAACACAGGGTAGACCTGCCCCACAGGCTTTCCAAGGCTGAAAATCTTTTTCAGAAACAGACTGCTCCATCTTTCTCCTGTGGAGCAACTGATGGGTTCAAACCACCAATGACCCTTTGGTTAGCAGCTGAGCACATAACCACTGTGTTACTAAGGCTGTGTTAGGCTGGGTTCCATAGAGAAACAAAACCAGTGATACTGAATGTATGTATGTATAAAGATACATTTATATCAAGGACATGACTCAACAATTGTAGAGATAAGAGAGTCCCAAGTGCAGGCCAGGTGAACCAAGATCAGTGGGCGGCCTGGAAGGCAGGAATCACAAGCTGAGGCACAAGCAGAACCTTGGTTCTGGAGCAGGGGCAGCAGCAGGGTGACAAGTGACCAAGGCCTGGGCAATCACACTGCAGAACTAGCTGGAGCAACGGAAACAGGTGTTAAGGGCTCTCCAGTGGGCATGCAGTTTTTTAGACACACTCGGAGGGCAGGCCCAGCAGGCAAACACACACAATAGAGCAGGCCACTGGCCCAGGTTCAAAAAGTCACAGAGGTTGGAGGACAACCCAGATGCAAGATCCAGATCCAAGGAGAAAAGAGAGATTGAGGCTTCCCTGCATGTTGGGAGCAGGCCACACTGTTAGGAAACATCCTTTTAGTGGATTGACTGCTCATAGCCAGTCATCATAGAGTTAACTATCATTGCCAAATAGCTGGGAATCCTGGTTCAATCAAGTTGACATGGAACCTTAACTATCACACCATTAAATATAGTAAAGTCATGTGTGAAATTGAGATCTAAGGTTAGCACATAAGGTGAAAATCATACATAATCAAAGATGAAGATACTCTTGAGAAAGTCCTTAAAATACCATAGAGTATATAGTCTTAACTGGATTTGTGTATATATGAGAATGTATAGTGGTATGGATTTTATATAATAAATTATATGTTTATAAAGTGTAATGTTAACGGGTTTTTTTTTGTGTTTTTTTTTTTTTTTTAAATCAAGCATGTCTGGTTACATTTGTGTAAATTTGTTTCTTGTGGTATTCTTCATCACCACACTCTCCATTTTAACTAGTTTTTCTGAAAAGGTTGGCTTAAAATATTTCTAGTAGCATGTTAGCTGATTTACTGCTTTTCTCTCTAGTGTTAGCTCCCTAACTGTGGAGTATGGATTTGATTGATCTGGTTTTCCTCTTGCCTCCCTAAAGCATCTAGCATGGTGTCTTGCAAGCAATGTGTGCTTAGGCAATGATGATTAAAGAGAGGAAGATGAACTGTTAGTTATATGTATGTCTTAGCACTGTTTTGATTGCAAAATAAATTAGCTTAGACCCAAAAAAGGAAAGTTACTGGAAACTATGTCATGGAATCAAGGAAAGGAAATATACAGGCTTCACTAAGGATTGGAGTAATGCACTGGGGGATCCTCTAGGGACCAAGACCATGGACTACTGTTTTATCATCACTTTCTTTGTTTGACTTTCGTTCTGCCTGGGACCATACAATATCTTGCCTTTTTGTCTCTTGGCCTGCTTCATTCTTTTCTCCTCGTCACTAGCCTTCATGGTTTCTCTTATTGTTTGATGGTGAAAGGCCCACCAAGCAGCAGTGGTCCCTGTGTTGTTGTTGTTGTGTGCCATTGAGTTGGTTCTGACTTTCCATGACCCTGTGTAGGGTTTCTGAGAGCAGTTGGTGGCTTTGAACTGGCACCTTATCCTAGAGCTCCACACCAGAGCTCTTGCCCCAACCCCTCTGTATCATTTGCAAATTCACAGGCAAGTCTCAGGCTGACCCAGCTGGGCTCAGCTCTCCAGTCCTGGTTCAGGAAGCTTTTGTGGGAGCACAGAATAATGTGGGCCCAATACTCCATACAGATTCTTTATAACGGAGTTTAAGAACTGGGAGGAAATGGTTGACAGTATGAACAGAGGTTAGTTTTCTTCATGTTGTTGTTGTTAGTGCCGTCAAGTCAGTTCTGTGATATTGTATAAGGTTTCTGAGAAGTGGCTGGTGTATTTGAACCTACAACCTTGTGGTTAGCAATCTAGTGCTGATCCTACAGTGCCATACCAGTACTTTCCAGAGTGGCACCAGAACCTCTTTCTTCGTGCAGGACTGCTAACAAGCAAGACATTTTGCCTTAAGACAGTTTGACATCTTGGAATTTCCAAGTGGTGAGTAGAGCCGGAGGTGTCCTGGCAGAAGGTAATGAGTATTCCCAGAAAGAGAATGGTCCTTTTCACCTCTAATTTTGTCTTGTGTTTGTTGTAGTCACTGTATTCTTGCTGGAAAAAATGATACCTCTAGCAGTCCTGTACTTTGCAAAACTGCTTAGAGAAGCAGCATTTCTCATACATTGCGAGAATCTGGGATGATGTGTTTAGGTTTAATGCCTTATCTGCCAAACTTTCACCCTCTGAGGGCCTGCTGCTTTTCAGTGTTGGTGATGAATTTGAAATAAGTAAATATTAGGACAACAGCTAAATATTAGGACAACACCAGGTACCCCATATTAGAAAAAAAAAAAAAAAGTTATAGCCCTGTTCCCTGGAAAGTTCCTAAAAGTGGGTGAGGGTGTGTTTGAAAATATGTTAGCCTTTGCAATGAGCTGCACCAGTGTCACTGTTGTTTATCTAAGGACACAGAACCTAAATATAAATGTGTGTCTGAGTTGGTGAGTCAGTCACAAGAACCTGAAATTGTTATGTGAAAAGCATCAATTTCAGATAAGGAAACGTGTGTACTGTGGTCCTCTTTTCCTTTGAAAGTGTATTTCCAAAATTGCCTGTTTATGGTTCTGAAAATAATTTTAAAGGACACGTAAATGACTTCCATTAATATTACTCTTAAATTCAAGCTATAGCTAAAAGCTTACTTTTGTGAAGTAAAAATAGAATTATTTACTCTACGGGGTTTGGAAAGGTGTAATTCGCGTGACTATTCAGTACTAATAGTTCATCATTAATGGAGGTGATGGTGCTGTGAATTTCTGTGATCTTCCAAGGATGAAACATCATGATCTTAGCCTTTATTAATTAGCTACACTTGCTGTTGTTATGTCCCGTGGAGTCGGTTCCGACTCATAGCAACCCTGTACAGAGTTTCTGAGGTTATAAATCTTTACAGGAGCAGAAAGCCTCATCTTTCTCCCACAGAACAGCTGGTAGTTTCGAACTGCTGACCCAGAGGTTAGCAGCCCAATTCGTAACCACTATGCTACCAGAGCTCCTTAATCAGCTACACTAGTTAACTTAAAAAAGGATGTTTCTAAAGCCCAGCACTCAGTACACAGGATAAATTTTATGGTATGCATTTTCCACGGAGACACTTCTCATATTATTTCTAACAATGTGTACTCCATAATAAAATGTAGGTAAAAAAGAAAAATAAGTTGACATGTAATGTTGTAAAAGACTTGCTTGCCTGCTGGAGCCAACTACCATTCTCTCTGTCCCTTAAATCTCTCAAATACCTCTAAGTTACATGAGACATAGAGAGCATTTGCCTTCATTACATACAGAAAATTTTAGCCAAGTTGTCCTTCCTCTTTTAAAACAAAACCACTTCTATTTTAAAACATTTTTCTGGTGAAGACTTGTGGGCCAATAATTTCTTTAATTGCAATAGAGTGTTCTGAGTTTATTATAGAAATTGTTTGGCCTGCATACACCTCACAGTAACACAGAGTGCTAACACCTTTTCAGTGCATTCTTTTGCGAGGTACAGAACTGCAGAGGTATTTGCTCAGTGAGAAGGCAGAATTTGCTACTTGGATTTTGTAGTCTTCTAAGGAACTTCATGAAAAATAGCAGGCAAGGTTTCAAAAATAGATCCAGGTAGCTTATATGTAGAGTCTTGGTGTGGTGCTGTAGGATAAGCACTCAATCACAAGGTTGGTTTGAACCACAAGGCTGGCGGTTCAAAATCAACAGCTGCTCCTTGGAAACTTTATACAGGGTTGCTATGTGTCAGAATCAATTCAACAGCACTTAACAACAAGAAGAAGCTTATATGTCAGCAGGTGGAACTGGAAATTGATTAGTTGCAGAAAGTTGGGATAGTGCTTATGCAGGTTAGAGTTTAGAAAAACTCTCATCACTGGAACTTGTCAATGGGCGCTTACTTATATATAAATAGATGCAGACTCTCAAAATTCTGGTGCCATATCCACCACCACCACCCCCGCCGTGAATCCTAGGTCATGCTTTTCTTTTCTGTCTTTACTCACATCGCTCTTTTTGTGTACCTACAGTTTTCTTCCATATCCTCACAGCCATTCTCCAGATATTGACAGTGGCTTAGTGACTGCCTTAGATTGTCCTGGCAGAGGGCAGTGAGTATTCCCGGAAAGAGAAGTGCTCTTTTCACAACTAATCTGTCTGTGTTTGTTGTGCTCGCTATATTTGTTTGGGGAGGCCAAGGGCTGTGGAAGTTTCAGTCCACACTAAGGGCTAGACTGACCACACCCCTGAACTTAACCCTACGAGCACATAGTTTGTCATGTTTAACATTAAGAAAAGAGGTAATATTTAGTATCCCCAAAGCTGTAGAGTACTGTTGAATCAGGAGATGAGTCATTGAAGTGAATTATTACTGTGGGTAGAAATATGTATAACTCTTTTGTCATTAAAACATAACTACTTCCTTTCCAGATTCTTGGAGTGATGCTGTAGCAACAATGCTGGACTGCGAACCACAGGTCCATAGTTCAGACCCATCAGCTGCTTCTTGGAAACCCTGTAGAGGGTCGCTATGAGTCGGAACTACCCAACAACAACAACCTACTTTCTAGATTCAGTCAGTGTTGTTGACTGAGAGATTCTTTTCCTTAAGTTTCAATAGCAGACTAATTGTTTTGTGCCGCCAAGTCAATTCTGACTCATAGCAACCCCATATATGACAGAGTATGTGACAGAGTCTAACTGTGTGGTAGGGTGCCGTAGGCTATACTCTTTATGGGAAGCACATTGCTGGTCTTTCCTCCTGCAGAGCTGTTGGGTAGGTTCAAACCACACCCACCTTTTGATTAGCAGCTGAGCGGTTGACCATTGTGCCACCAAGGCTTCTTAGTAATAGACCACATATAATTTCTCAGTCCTCCTGTTAAAATAGTAGCCTAAGCATTTTCATATTTGTAGAATACAATTTTTCTATAAGAATGCTTATGACAAAAGTCAAGCAAAATATCAATTTTTAATATTTATGACCAATATTATTGTCATCTCTCTTCAGCTCCTAAGGAGGTAATTTATATTCTACGCACTTAATAGAATAGTTTGTCAGTTCTATACACCTCTGCATTTTCCTCTTTCTTTATACTTTATATTGCTTTAATTTATCATCCGATGCCAGTTTGTGGGTTCTCTTACCAATAGCTTTTTAGATCTTTGAGTTATACAATGGCTAGCTAGCTAATTTAGTCCTGGTGTGGCACCATAGGATAAGCACTCGGTCTCAAGGTTGGTTTGAATTGCAAGGTCAGTACTTCAGACTCACTAGCTGCTCCTCAAAGCCCTAAATAGGGTCACTATGAGTCGGAACCGACTCAATGGCACTTAACAACAACAACAACAACTGTATCCATAGCACTGTGCTGGATAATTTGAAGGTCATAGAGTTATAAATAAAATTGTCTTGACCTTTTAGGAGACCAGAACATTTTCGGTTTTAATGTTTACAGTTTCTTGTATGTTCACGGTAAAACACTGTAGATGTTATCTGCTATTGAGTTAACTCTGGCTCCTGGTGACTTTATGGCTAATGGAATGAAACCTTGCCCAGAACTGTACCATCTTTATCATCATTGGTATGTTTATGGTCATTGTTGTGGTATTCTGTCAGTCCATCTTATTGAGGGTTTCCTTTGTTTTCACTGATCCTCTACATCACCAAACATGGTGTCCTTTTCTAGCATTTAGTCTTTTGGTGAGTGTCCAAAGTAAGGGAGCATAAATCTCTACATCCTTGTATCTAAGGAATATTCTGGTTGTATTCCTCTTAAGATTGATATATTTGTTCTAGCAGTTCATAATGTATTTGTTTTTCATCAACACCACAATTGGAATACATCAGTTCTTCTGTCTCCTTTTTCATTGTCCATCTTTACTAAAGGGACCATGGCTTGGATCAGACAAACAGTAGTTCTTCAAAGTGACAGTTCCCATTTCAGAACTTTCAAGAACTGTTTACAGCAGATTTTCCCAATGGAATATGCTATTTGATTTCCTTGACTGCTTCATCCATGAACATTGATTGTTGGTCCAAAGAATAAATCATTGATAACTTCAGTTTCTTCTCTATTTATCATAATGTTGTTTATTGGTTTAGAATATATACATGAGTAAATCCAAAAGTATTATTACTGGCATCCCAATTCATACATGTAGGGGTTTATTCCAAAGAAAACATGTTTGATCATATATTTGCCATTGGTGGGTGTCTGCAGACAACATCTCTAAGTGATACACTTAATTTCGTTAGGGTGCCTTCAGAAAAGGAATTCAATCAAAACTGGCTTCTGAGTGGATCTGCTGGTTAAATTCAATTCAAGGCAGAGAGGTCAGAAGGTTATGGAGACTGTCTTTTAAGATTCCAAAGAGATTGATAGATTTTCCTGAAGGACACAGGACAATCATGGGGGCTTGGATCCACAATCAACGTCCATAGAAGTTGTTGTTGTTAGGGGTCATTGAGTCGACACCGACTCATAGCGAC
>NW_006408522.1:4945325-4947398 GCF_000296735.1 Chrysochloris asiatica
GTCTTCCAAATTTCTTGACAGAGATGAGGGAGTGCCTCCTGTGCCGCCTCACTTTCTTGAAAGATTTCAATTTTTATTCCATCAATTCCTGGTGCCTTGTTCTTGCCAATTCCTTCAATGCACCTTGGACTTCCTCCCTGAGTATCATTGGCTCTTGATCATATGGTACCTCTTGAAATGGTTGAACACTAACCATATAAGTAACAGTCAAAAAATCAAATGATGTATTACACTGGACACATCTATTGCAAAAGATCTCTTTAAAACATTAAAAAGCAAAGATGTCACTTGCAAGACTAAGGTACTTTTGACCCAAGCCATGATATCCTCAGTTGCCTTATGTGCATGTGAAAGCTGGTCAGTAAATAAGGAAGACTGAAGATGAGTTGATCCCTTTGAATTAACGGTATTGGTGAAGAATACTGACTGTACCATGGACTGTTGGAAGAATGAACAAATCTGTCTTGGGAGAAATGAAGCCAGGATGCTCCTTAGAGACAAGGATGATAAGACTTTGTTTCATGTTCTTTGAACATATTATCAGAAAAGACCAGTTCCTAGAAAAGGACATTATGCTTGGTAAAGTTGAAGGTCAGCAAAAAGAGGAAGACCTTCAATGGGATGAATTGACACAGTAGCTGCAACAGTGGGCTCAAACATGGCAACAATTATGAGGATGGTTCAGGAACCTGGTAATGTTTTGTTCTGTTGTACAGATGAGTTGGTCACTATGAGTTGGGGCGAACTTGGTGATTATTGTTGTTACTAAGTTTCCTAGGGTCGGTTCCAATTCATAGTGACCCTTTATAGGGTTTCTGAGCAGCTAGTTGCTTTAAACACCAACCTGGTAGTTAACAGCAGTCCAGTGCTTACCCTACAGCGCCACACCAGAACTCCAACTTGATGAAATGGTCAATAAAATCTTTATTTTTTTCTGTTCTTATTTCTTTTGACCTTATTTATTCTGCTACCTCTGTCCTTACAACTTTATTAACAACCTCGGTCATAATTTTTAGAGAAATTTGCTTAACTAGCTGTTGGTTCAAAGTTAAGAGAGACTCCAAGTAAAATCAAATAAATCTTAGTTTTTTGTTTTTTCTTCTCTAACTTCATAGAGCTGTTGTCTTCCACTTGACCCCATCCTCATGGGCTCTTAACCATTCGTGAAGACTGATTCTTGTACCCCTAGTCTGCGATGCCTTACCCAGTCTTTTCAGTCAAGGTTAGGTACCCTTCTTGACTGCTCCCAAAGTACCCTATTCTTACTTGTGATGTTTGATGAATAGACAAACTGACCACCAAACACTTTGAACATAATTAAATTTGAAACTGGAAGCAGGAACATTGCAGCATTTATTCCTCAGACTAACTGAAAACCAGGAAGATAAATTAGTTCACTTTGCTTCCTTTATGCCTTCTCAGTGACCAGAATTATAAGGTCACTTTGAATGTTCTTTCAGGTCACATCTGTTCTGACTGGAAATATTTGGGTGAAGACTCAAATAAACTAATAGCAGGCTGCAGCATCTGTTCCATTGACTGGTGGCTCTCAGACAAGCCACTTAACCTCTTCTTTCCCATTCAGAAAATGAGGGGTGACACCTGACACTTCACTTTGCCAGGGCTATTTTGATGTTTAAGGAAATGTATTGAGTTGAGTGACAGCGAACCACTCGCCTATCATGCTATGCTTTTGTTTTATGCTGTTTTGTTTTTCCCCCCCCAATCATGAGACTTCTAGGAACAATGTATTAAATGGACTCAAAGTTAATGAAACATATCTCTTTATGTTTTCAGTGTTAATCAGAGTTGCTTTCTGAAATTCTAAGTGATGTACTTAATTTATTAAGCTTTGAAGATTGACCCCTTGGTGGTTGTATTAGAAAACCACTGCTGTACTCTTGATGTAATCTTAGTTGTGCTTTTTTTTTTTTTTTTTTTAATATAAGGGAAAATAACTGTTCTTCCTTTATTACTGGAGTTCGTAGTCTGTTGCCATTATCATTAATATCTTGTAATCATCCATCAGTTTCCTATACAGGCTATGTCTTAGTAAACCTTTAGAGAAATCAG
>NW_006408522.1:4948558-5005088 GCF_000296735.1 Chrysochloris asiatica
GCGACCCTGTACAGGGTTTCCGAGGCTGTAAATCTTTATGGGAGCAGAAAGCCTCATCTTTCTCCCACAGAACAGCTGGTAGTTTTGAACTGCCGACCTAGAGGTTCATAGCCTGATTTGGAACCACTATGTTACCAGAGTTCCATATATATATAAACTGTAATCTATATATACTGTAAAACGGTTTATGGCCAATAAACTTTTGTGATAGGAGTATGGTTTGAGTGAAATTTTCTATTATAATATTGAGTCTCCTGACTTTGAAATATCAATGATGATTCAGATAAAAGGTACTCTTTCAAACACTCTGTGACTGAGTATGAAAGAAAAGATAGCTTCAGTGTAGGGACTTTGGAAAGATAATGAATCAAGGTGGGTTCTGAAAGCTTTTGTTAAATATCTCATGGGCCTGGATACTTAAATTATGGGATTATGGAGAGAATAGTCCCAAAACTAGAGCCAGATCAGGAACCAAAGGATGTAGAACTCTGGCAATTTGAGATGGCCTACTAAAATGTTAAATACGTATGTCCCTTGACTCAGCATTTTCTCAAGAAATTTACCCTTCAAATACATTTGCATACATACCCAAAATACAAACATGAGGATCTTTTTTTCACTATCACATGAATATTTGTCTAGACTCTTCACTTGTAAAGGATAGGGTCCTAGTTCAAGTTTACTTAAGGCAGTTAGAGGGGCTGGATGTAGAGAGGATTTTTTGGCTCCTGGCACTAAAAAGTTCAGCAGTACCCTAGCCTCAGCCCAGCCAGGTCAAGGGTTTGCAATGATGACCATGGTCCTCAGATAGATGATGTATTTATCTGTTTCTCCTCTCAACTCTGCTTTCTCTGTACTGGCTTTATTTTCAGATAGACTCTGTCCATGTGGCAGCCTCTGGCAGCTCCTGGTTAAGTCTCCTTCTAGTTTAAAAATAAAAAGATATTTAAGAAAACACCCTAAAGAGGATAGAAACACTGTTAACTGATGCTATATGGAGGGGATAATAATCAATGTAATGAAACAAGCTATATGAATGGTTGAATGTGAAGCTGATGATGTGCCCTGTAAACTTTCACTCAATCCAAAATAAAAACATTTAATAAAAAAAAGAAAAGAAAACACCCCAGGGTTTACTTTTACATTACATTAACATGGATAGAGCACCCATTTCTTACCCACTTCCCAGTATAGGAAGATAGAATCTCTGATTCAGTTACGTCCTTGGAGTCTCAGTGGAATATGGGTCAGCTCCAGTTTGAACCACATGAAGTAATTAATAATGAGGAAACGGTGCTTTTCTACTGGAAGAACGAAGTGGTGTTATGAGAAGGGAGAAAAGGAGACAGGCAAATATATGGAAACAACCTAAATGCCTATCGGTAGGGGAAAGATTAAGCAAATGTGATGTGCCATATGGTGCAATACTATAGAAAACATAAATGCTTCAATAACTGTGTGTTGACAAGTAAAAATATCCATTGTGTAGTGTGAGAAAAGGAAATTGCAGAACAATATTCTAAATATTCTGTGTGTATGTGCTATAACTTATAGCATGTATATTCTTTATATAAGTCTACAATGTTTGATTTGTTGCCTTTTTAGAATGAGTATATTCACTTTTATAATTTAAAAAGTGGGCCTTATTCCATATGAAGAATTGGGATTGATGAGGTTTGAAAATGGTAGAGAGATGGACGTATGATAAAAAGAGGTGAAAAGATGGTACTTATGGAGCTGATATAAAATATTGATGGCAACCATGAGGTTAGTAAGACAGATCACACTACATATGAAGCAGGCCCCCCCAAAAAAAAAAAATTGTTGGAAAAAGTAAAGTGTTCCAATTAAAAAATCTTCACAATCATTAGCCATTGTTGTTGTTGTTAAGTGCCACTGAATCAGTTCTGATTCATAGTGACCCTGTCTAGGGTTTCCAAGGAGCAGCTGATGAGTTTGAACTGCCAACCTTGCTGTTCAAACCGACTCTGTGGTCCAGCACATTAACTTACAGCGCCATACCAGCATTAATAGCAAAGTTCAAAAAACAGAAAACAAATGCTGGCGAGTGTGTAGAGAGACTGGGACCCTTCTTCAATCCAGTGGGACTGTGAAATGGTTCAACCACTGTGGAAAATAGTATGACACTTCCCCCGAAAGTAAGAAATCGAAATCACTAATGACTCAGCAATCCTTGTACTTGGTATAGATCCACAAGAAATACGAGCCAGCTTGGTTTCCCTTGCCTACCATGCATAGATGCTTGGGGGGCGGGGGGCGAGGATAGCCAGAAACATCACAGCAGAGAACATGTAAGTCCATCTTCAGCCTCTAACTGACTGGAATACCTTTAGGGGAGCTGCAAATTGCCTGGACCCAAAATGGGGAGGGGGTGCCTATAAAGGCAAGAAGTGACTGGCTTACAGGCTTTCAAGGGGGAGCCTAGTTCCAGACGGAGCAGGGGAAGCCAGAACCTCCACTTAATGATTTCTAATCTGTTGGGACCAGACTGATGAAAGGAAATGGGGATAAAACTCTTGTGGTACAATAGTGAATACCTGCCATCAGGACTGACTGTGAGGGTCAGAAATGTAGAAGCAGATTTTTTTTTTTTTTTTTTGAAAAAGGAGGAGATTGATTTTGTAGCCCAGGAGCGGAGGTCCTTGAGACCATCAAGGGAGAAGAGTGGAAAGTATGACCCTACCCAGAGAGGCAGTGAAGCCAGGCATGGAAACAGAGATGTTGGTGTGAACAGATGGAGTGGCTGGAGACACGGGATTCAGGAAGGGAGAGGAGCTGTTTCCTGACAGCCAGGGGGGGTGGGCCTGTGGGGTGTATCCTTTGGTTATTTGATGATGCATGGAGGGGATTGTAATCATTGCAATGAAATGTGAAAAAAAGAAAGAAAGAAAAGAGAGAGAGAGAAAGACAGACAGAAAGACAGAAAAGAAAGAAAGAAAAGAAAAGAGAGAGAGAGAAAGACAGACAGACAGAAAGGAAAGAAAGAAGAAGAAAGAAAGAGAGAAATAAAAAATACGAGCCAGAACATACACACCGATGTTCATCACAGCACTAGTCACAATAGCAAAAAAGATGGAGATAGCTTAAATGCTCATCAATGGAAGAATGGATAGATAAACTTTGGTACATATACACAGTGGGATACTATGCAGCATTGAAGAATACTGATGAATCAGCAAAACACCTCATAGTATGGATGAACCTGGAGGACGTTATGCTGAGTGAAATTTGTCAATCACAAAAGGACAAATAATTGCATGAGACCACTATTGTAAAATCTTAAAAGAAAATGTTTTCATGCTAAAAGACTTGTTCTTTGATGGTTACCAGGAGTGGGAAGGAAGGGAGAGTAATTCATTGGCTGGAGGATAGATACATGTTGACTCAGGTGGTAAGGAGAACAATATACAGGAAGGGGAAAGCAGTGTACAAGAAGAGGAAGGGTAACAGAGGAATGATGAGGATAGGTGAAGACACATGAAGGTATGAAGGACTAAAGGAGATAGAAGTAAATAGTGATATATACACCACCATGGAATAACAGTGTTCTGGGCAGGCTGAATGGGGATGGGAGGAAGAATGGGATATATATAGATATATATGTGTGTGTATGTATGTATATTTATATATCCTACAAATATATTAGGAGTCCTGGTATGGCGCTAGAGGATCAACCACAAGGTTGATCCCTGGAGACCCTATACAGGATCACTATGAGTCAGAATTGACTCGGTGGCATTTAATAAACAAGAAGCAGCAAATATATAAGAGTTTGAAAGAGGATATTGGTATGTGGGCATTTACCTTTCCTGCATCATAACTGTGAATGTGATGGAGCATTGTTGTTGTTAAGTGCTGTCGAGTTAGTTCTGACCCATAGCGACCCTGCATAGTGTTTCCGAGAAGCTGCTGGTGAGCTTCAACTGCTGATCTTGTGGTTCAAACTGACTTTGCAATCCAGCGCATTAATAGAGCAGCAGAATATGTGGAACAAAACCCAAATTTATTATATACAAAACAAATAAGGTATGCTCACTGTGAATGATGGAACAGTCAATATTATCAAGATCAAAGGGGCAGCATTTGCCTCAGAACAAGGTTGAGGAGAGATTGGGAGGATGAGTAGAATGGAGGTAGGAACCACAGGGAACTAGCAGGATGACTGTGTTACTTGGAGGGGATTACAATCATTGAGATGAGATGGGGTGTGTGATTTGTTAAATGTATAACGAATGATCTTGTCTGTAAACCTTTACTCGAGTCACAATAAAAAGTCAAAAAACAAAAAAGTGAAATGTTAACCAAAAGTTCCGGTGATTTGGAAGATTTGGAATGGGGAGCCCGGAGAATAACTTTGGCAACTACATGAATGAAAGGGAAAAAGTTACAGAAACAGAAAATGTAGGCAGGCAGTGTCTGGAAGAGAGCACTCGACTTGAAAGATCTAGGGTTCTGTTCTTGGGAACCCTGTTACCTAGGAAAAATAGCACAAAATCTCAGTGGGTTTCTGCTTCTCTGTATAATGGGACTACAGTATTTCCTTTTTTCTTCACAATATAACTGTGAGATTTAAGAGATATGGAAAGCAACTACTTGTGTAGAATTCCAAGCTGTTGATGTTAATTAAGTACTGTTAAGTCGGATCCAACTCATAGTTGACCTTGAGGAGCAGCTGGTGGGTTTGGACCACAAACCTTGTGATTAGCAGTCTAGTGCTTATTCTACAGCAACAGCTAGTTAGATACGACAAAATAATTTGTTTATTATTGGGGAGAGGAAAAAAAGGGTAGGAAGATGTCATCTGACAAGCTTTGAATATATTAGACTACTGACATGATTATTTTATTGGTCATTAAATTTATTTGGATGAGCATTTGCTTTGCTGGAAGAGGGGAAGATTTGTTTGGGTGTGGCTTTCAGTGCTGTTAACTAAAATGAAGACTTTTGCGTAGCCATTTACCTAGTAATGTTGTTGTTGTTATATGCCGTGGAGTCAGTTCCGACTCATAGCGACCCTATACAGGGTTTCCAAGGCTATAAACCTTTATGGGAGCAGAAAGCCTCATCTTTCTCTTGCGAAACAGCTGGCAGTTTCGAACTGCTGACCCTGAGGTTCGCAGCCTGATTCGTAATCACTATGCTATCAGCAGAGCTCCTCTTACCTAGTAATAGCAGGATTAAACTGAAGATAACCACATACAACCCAAATGGAAGATTATACACAGAAGAAAGTCAATGTAGAAGTATTGCAACTCTGAATTACTTGGAAATCTTCTTGCCCAACAGAATTTTTTAGAAAAAAACTTCATTCCCATGAAATTGAAACAAAAACTCAGAAAAATCGGTTGTGTTAGCACATTTAAAATCTATTGGATTTATTTTGTTCTGTTGTGTCTGTGTCTTATCATTTTAAGGTGAACATTATACATTCCAAATAGAAAATTCAGTTGCTATTTCATTGAGTTGTATTAAATTTATTTCATTCTTCTCCCTTTGGGGTCACTGGCGTTAACAGTGGTTAAAGCACTCTGCTGCTAGCTGTAAGGTCCATCCACAGTTTGAACCCACCAGATATGGCAGTCTGCATCTGTAAAGATTTACACTTTTGGACATACTTCCAGTGGTTCTACTTTGTCTTGTAGGGTCACTATGAGTTGAAATCAACTGGATAGCAGTAGGTTTGTATTATTTGTGTTTTTGTTCTGTTATCTACTCTATAGCTAGTGCTCTGCTGGGCATATAAGGGTAATTGACACGTGGTAGTCACTGCCTTCAAGTAGCCATCAGTTAGTATGAAGACAGACACCTGGACAACGAAAGTGTAATGGGAAAGAGGCAGGATTGTCAGAAACAATTTCACTTCAGGTAACCTCATGTTTTTCTTCTGACTTCTTTCTAAATTCTTGCTAGAACTTTCTTGACACTTTAGTTATTTAGTTGTATGTTAAGAACTCAGCTTTTGAGTACCTTTTGAAATACAGTATTCTATCTTTATAAATTAATCACAGAAATAGCAATAATATGGAAAATGGTAATTTTTCAGAGATTGGATTTTTATTCCATAAATTTACCTATTTTGAGCAGAGGCAGTCTTTTTCTTTCTTTCCTTTTTAACTCTTTTGAAGGCAATCTTTTTGGAAAGAGAAATTCTTCCCTCTCAATACACAGTACACTTTAAAAAAAAAAAAAGTTTTTATCTTAGATATTATTGTAAGTTGCTGATGTTAGGTGACATCGAGTCAGTACCGACTCATAGTGACCCTATGCACAACAAAACAAAACACTGCCTGGTCCCACAACCTCACAATTGTTGCTAAGCCTGAGCCCATTGCTGCTACTACTGTGCTAATCCATCTCACTGAAGGTCTTCCTCATTTTCTTCAACCCTCCACTATACTAAACAGGATATCCTTCTCCAGGGACTGATAAATATGTCTGAAGTATGAGATACTAAGCCTGGCCATCTTGTCTGCCAAGGAGCACTCTGGCTATACCTCTTCCAACACAGATGTGTTCTTTTGGCAGCACATGGCACTTTCAGTATTCTCCTCCAACACCATAACTCAAATGTATCCATTTTTCTACAGTCTTCCTTATTCACTGTCCAACTTTCACTTGCATAAGAGATTGTTGAAAATACCATGGCTTGAGTCAGGCACACCTTAGTCCTCAAACTGGCATCTTTGTTTTTTAGCACTTTAAAGAGGTCTTGTGCAGCAGTTTTTTAAGTCCTCTTTGTTTTCAGCAAGCAAGGTTGTTATCATCTGCATATCGCAGGTTGTTAATGAGTCTTTCTCCAATCTTGATGCCACATTTAACTTCTATAATCCAGTTTCTCGGGTGATGTGCTCAGATGCTGTATACTATAGAATAAATCCATTCCTATCTTAGGTTTTCTTCCCTGACTCAATTTGGATAAATGAAGTTTTGAAACTGCTAATGATGCTGAAGGTCTTGGTAAGTGTGTGTGTGTAATAAACAATCAGGTGAAAGCTCAGATTTTGTGATTTAGAAATGTGAGATTATTCCTCTGCTCTTGCCTTTTCTGCCCCCACCATACACATTTGAACTCTGGTTAGCAATGTGTGTATAGTGATACTCCAGCTCCCAAGAGGCCTTTGAACAAGATGATTATAAAACATTGTTCAGTATAGAGCAGACAAAGCAATCCTGATTCCTTAATTCTGATTCTAGCTTTTTTGTTGTTATTAAACTAGTCTTTTGAATAGATTCATATGTTTAACTGGTTCATGTTGCAAAGAGGCATTTTTCAGCCAGAAAAATGAGAAGGATTTTAATAGAATTCTTTATAAAACAATGTGTGCACACTCACATTATCTCATGTCTTTGTAAAGATTCATCACAGTTATTCTCTGAGTCTTGAAGGCTATGCTTTCATTTTTCCCTTTCACCATTTCCTATGGAATATCGTCTTGTTTATCAGTGTACTCTGCTACCTTGGAGTGATAACATTGCTTAATGTTACTATCTTATTATTCCTGTAATTCTCCATTTAATAGCATGCTCTTGATCACTCACAAACACTTCAGGACATTTCAACAGTGCTACAACCACTACCATCGATGGGATTTTTATATATATACATATAATATATATATATATATATGTATGTATGTATACATAAAGGTTTGATTTGGGGGAAAAACTATCTTTCAAAAGCAACAAAATAAAAGTATAAAAACACGAAGTAAGTGGATTGCCAAGATCATTATGTCTATATAGGTTTTCTTCAGCTCTGACTGTAGAAGATAGTCCTCATCAATATATGCCTGTTTTTCATGTTGAGATATTAATATTTTATATCTAGAAATCAGATTTGTTTGAATTTACTTCACAGTTAAGTAATTTAGTTTTTAAAGAAGAATGAAAGCAGGCTAATTATTAGGCAATAATATGATCAAATTGCTAAAAGCTTCTAGGTGGTTCTATTTCAATTCTCAGCCTGATGTGCATTTAAAAATATCTCTACTTAGAGTAGTTACTGTTCATAATGCATTATGAAATCTTTTTAGGTAACAGCTTGGATGATAAAGAAGCCATTATCTTTGATTTGGTGTGTTTAACCCAAGTTGAATTTATGACATACTGACAATTAGCTGTAGTATTGTACACCTCACATCCTGTTGTGTGCAACTTGATATATGTGTGAGCCATATGTCCAGCAGGGCTTTAAAGAATACATTAATGATGAATAGAAAGCTGTTTCATAGTACCCAGGGAAAATTATACAATATGTGCAGTCTACATATAACCTGCAGCTTTGGTTTATAAGAGATTTAACCTATGACTGAAGGAAACGTAATGAGTGTAGGAAATCCTTCAAAAGAAACTTCAGTACCCTTTCAATTTCCAGGCTTCTATGTGCAACTGACCAGTTTAGGAAGGAGCCCTTCATAGTGCTCTGTTTCCAGAGGAGATGAGTGATTATAAAACTGCCTTAGATTCTGAATAACCATGGATCAAAGAATCTAGCGCATATCTATTTTGCCTAACTCTGCCACCCCATTCCCGTCATGCCATAATTAATTTCAGGAAAGTACTTTGTACACCATGAATGTCTAGCTTATGTTGTATTTGAGGCTCTACCCTTACCCCTAAAGGATTCTTTAGTATAATACTGATTCAGTAAAATTTTCTTCGAGAATGGATTAATAGCTGGTCCAACAGCGGAGCTGTGTGGGTGGGACTGATGCACCTTTGGGCCCTGGGTAGTCGTCTGGAGCTTGGCCTCGGCAGTAACCCAAAATTGCCCTGGAATTTGCATTCATTCCTAAAGGGAAAGATGGTGGAAGTGTGGTATATAGACGAGTCCCCGGACGATCAACGGAAACCCCACTGACTGGAGCCCAACCACCTGGTTGACCTGGAGCAACTGCATTAGCTTGGTGTATTTTATTGGAAATTGGATGCTGACAAATACGAGAATGATCCTGAATTAGAAAAGATTCTAAAAGAAGCTACTCCTGGATGGACATGATAACAGTATGCAAAGATAAACTACCAAATTATGGAGAAAAGGTGCCATCGAGTCAGTACCGACCCGTAGTGACCTTATGCACAGCAGAACGAAACACTGCCTGATCCTGGACCAACCTCACTACTTTGCCATGCTTGAGTCCATCGATGCTGCCACTTGGCCAATCCATCTCACTGTGGGTCTTCCTCATTTTCTCTGACCCTCCACCTTACCAAACATGCTATCCTTCTCCAGCGAATGGTCCCTCCTGACAATATGTCCAAAGTATGAGAGACGAAGTTTGGTCATCTTGGCCTCCAAGGAGCACTCTGGCTGCACTTCTTCCAAAATGAATCTGTTGGTTCTTTTGGCAGCCCATGGCACTTTGAATATTCTCCTCCAACACCGTAACTCAAAAGCATCAATTCTTCTACGGTCTTCCTTAGTCACTGTCCAGCTTTCACATGCATATGAGGTTATTGAAAATACCAGGGCTTGGGTCAGGCACACCTTAGTCCTCAAGCTGACATGTTTGCTCTTCAGCACTTTAAAAAGGTCTTGTGCAGCAGATTAAACTGACAGACGAGTGGTAGTACTTTGCTTTAGAGCTGTCTATATCAAATATTCTTGCGTGTCAGAGGCCAAATATTGTAATAACTTACAAAATTACTTCATTTCTTACTAAGTGCTCTAACAATTCTTCACATGTATTTACATAAATATATTTTTAATTCCAAAAAAAAGAGAATGGATTAATAATGGTTCTGTAAAAGAAGAGTGAAATATATAAGACTTCTTACTTCAATGCAGCCCAGATGATATATCTTGACTGTACAGTAAGTAATCTCTAATCAAATAGGCAAGGTCTCTTACTGGGCCAATGTCTATCTCGCTCACCACTAACACTGGCCACCTTGTGGTCAGTCATGGAAAAACCAGGCACAGTGGAACTTGTGTGGGCATTATTCTGTAAGGATAATTCTAGTAAATGATAACCACATCTCCCAAAGAGACTTATAGTCAATTGCACTTTTTTTTTTTAATCCCAAGAAACTTTAAACAGACAAAACTTAATTATTCCTTTGAACAAAATATTGAGTCCATTAGTGATTTTTAAAAAGAAAGTATTGAGTCCAGTTGTTACATTCTGAAAGAACTTCTCAAAGAAACAAGTCTGTCACAATTTTCTGAATCCTCATAATGTATTAGTCATGGGGAAAAAAAACAGTGCCCCCTTATTTCTACCCTTTGGATCCCATGGTTCCAAGCTGAGGTTGCATATCAGAATCTCCTATGGAGCTATGCTTGTGTTCCTATGGTCTGAGGTAAAGTTGCTGCATCTGCTTCTAAAAAGTTGTTGATGGTGTGCCATTGAGTTGGTTCCAACTCATAGCTATAGTGTTTCCGAGGCTGTAGCTCTTTACAGAAAGCCTCTTCTTTCTCATGAGGAGCAGCTGGTGGATTCAAACTACTGACCTTGTTTGTTTGTTTGTTTTTAGAAGTATGTCATAATCACCCTAATTTATTAATGAAGATTTAATTAGATTATTTTTATTGTGACTTGAGTGAAGAACAGACAAGATCGTCAGCTTTCCTTAAAGCTTAAGGGTTCTGTTTCATCTAAATGATTACAATCCCCTTCCTGCAACAACAGTTATCCTGCTTCCTCCCCATGGCTTCCCTTTTACATATTACTTTTCACAAATCAGCAAAGCAAAAATATTTGATGTACACATACAAAACAAAAAATATATATTCATTTAAATGTCCAAAGGGCACATTTTGCAAGCCAGCTTCCTGTCTGCAGGCACACAGCCTTACTCAGTCCATGGGCCTAGACCCCACAGCTGCTCTATCTCTCCATGCCATCTCCTCTGCCACTGTCTCTGCTTTTCTAGGTAGGCTCTCACACCTCATGCTCTTCCTTCTTGATGGTCCTGGGATCATCTATTCCTGATATGAAAGATTAACTACTCCCCACTTTTAGTTTCACATCTTCTACAATTACAGTTGTGACAATTACAATTAATCTTGCTAGCAGTTACTTAGAATTGAATCATAAAATCCTATCACAATCATCCCCCATCCTCATTCACCAGATCTGGATAAGAGGAAAACTATTCAGTGGGAATTCTACCTTATCCCCCTCATTCTGAAACTAAGCACACTCATGAAAGCTTGGAAGCCATTCACTTCGTGCCTTTATAGTCCTCCATTTTTGATAGCCAAAGTTTAAATTTTCTGTCCCTATCAACCCAGTGCTTGATCCTTGATATGAAGGTCTGTTGGAATTTTGAACAACTGCATCCGTAAACAAAGGTCCAGTTCATCAAATTGTAGCAATCTACACTTGTGCACAGTACCAAGCATCTTTAAATGCATGTGGTTGATGAACTTTTGACTTTGTGATTAGCAGCCCAAGTAATCCACTACACAACCAGGATTCCTTAAAATTTTTGTTATGGAGATGTTTTCTAATAGACATACTTCCAGTTGAGTATCACTCTACCAGCTTGTATTTAAATTGGTAATGCACATAATCTGTATAAGATGATAATACATTCATACTGGTTCTGTGGCTTTACAAAGAAAAATCCTTAAAGGTAGCAGAAGGGAAATTCTAGCCATAGTCAGAATATTGGATTTATAAGGAACCAGTGTAAAAACTTCTTTTTACAGATTAGAAGGCTAGCCCAGAGAGATAACGGAATTTGTCAGATTTGGTGACAAAGCCAAATGTTAGATCCACGACACTTAAGTTGAGCTCTTGGACTTAGTAGTCCCTCTCCCAGATGTATTTCAAAGACACATAGTAGTCAAGAAGTTGTCTTGAGCATCCTGTAGCCTGCCAGGGTATTATGATGTTTCAGGGGTACTTAGAGCAATAATGCAGCAATCAGGAGCACCTCACTTCTTTGAAGTTCTTAGGCAGGAATTTTATGTGTAACATTGTAGTTAGAAATGCTTTTGTTACTTCTTATACATGGAAACTTCTGACAAGAGATGGCTAGATTGGTACTAAAGATTGTTGAGAACAAGAAGATCATTTTGTCTCGTTTAAACTGATTCTTAAGTGTTGGCAGAAAATCTAGGGGATTTTGCCAATATTATATTTCTGAGCAGGCCTGACTCTTAGCTTATACTTCATAAGGAGGAAATTGTGCCCAGAGTGCAAGTGAACCAACTAAAGGAATAATGTGTTTATTAATTAGGATTAGGTCTGACTGGGCAGAAGAGGGGGTGTCCCAATAGCAGTAGTTTAGTCAAGATAGAGATTATTTTTTTCTCTTGAGTACAGTTCCTTAACTTTCAGAGACTTGGTTTTTTCTCTCTTTCTGCTCAACCCATTTGAAAGCTGTTTTCTAGAACCAGCCCACCCAGCAATCTCTGCTTGTACCTCATTGGTCATTCCTATTGTCAAGGAAGACTGGAATGTTATAACTGAGCTTGTTACTATTCACAATTATTAGTGGTTCCATTATTAAGGCAGAAAAGGAGAGCGGATATTGAGTAGACACTCAACAGTCTCTGCCATTACCTGCTTTGAAAAATATAATACTTACATTAGGAAAATCAGATTTATTGACGTTAAAAAAAAACTACGCAGGCCATAAATTAAATAGCTCCCCCAAATGCAGCCACCACATATCTGATTAATTACAGCAATAAATCTTTAGGGTAGAGTGTTCTGCTTTGGAATTCTCATCAGGACTCATTTGGAACAGCTGTTAGGTTTTGTAGGGTGTATGTGTGTGTGTGTGTGTGCGCTCCACTAAGTTTATTTATTTATTTTAATGTTTTATTGTGAATTATGTGATAGTTTACATGGAAGAACATTAACTTTACATTCATTCTATCGTATATATAGTTCCATTGCCATGGTTACAATCCCCTCCGTGCATCATCAACCAACCAAAGGGTATACCCTGCAAGCCTGCCCCCAGTTGTCAGCACACAGCCCATCTCCCTCTCTGGGTCTAGAGTCCCCAGCCACTCCATCTCTCCACATCATCATCTCTGCCTCCATCTCTGGCGTCATTGATCCTCTGGGTAGTAGGGTTCCACATTCCGCTCTTCTCCCTTGATGATCCCAGGGACCTCCGCTTCTGGACTGCAAAGTCAGCCACTCCCTCCTTTTGCTACAAAACATCTACCTTTACATTTCTAACCCTCAAAGTCAGTCCTGATAGCAATTATTCACTATTCTGCCACATGAGTGCTATCCCTATCTCCTTTCATCAGTCCCACCCAGACAGATTGGATACTACTCAGTGGAGATTCTACCTTCCTCTGCACCCTCTGGATCTAGGCTCCCTCTTAAAAGCTTGTAAGCCAGTAACTTCTTGCCTTTGTAGCCCCCTATTTTGGGTTACCAGTGTCCAAGTTGCCCATCTCTGCTCTACCCTGTGTGTGGAGGGGGTAGGCATGATCCTTGCTGTAAAGGTTGGTTCCATCTTTTGAGCTACTAAATCCATAGGTATAGGACAAGTTCATCAAATTGTATCAGATTATTCTTTTTTTCCTTCTCTTTCTTCTTCTAGTTGAGCTCTGATCATCCAGCCATTGAAGCCAGGTCAAGTGGGTATTATCTGCAAGTGTGGGTGTTCTTGTGCGTATTCCCTCTCTTCTTATCACCTGGATGCTTCACTCTCCACTCTAGTCCTCTGTGGCTATGTCACTGACTCTGGCCCCAGGAATCCCTAGGTCTTGCCATACTGCTGGTAAGCAGGTCTCTACCGGGTTCACAGGAGTCTATTGAACATTGTAGGGCTTAGCTTGCAGCTTCATTGCTGTTTGTTTGTTGTGGGTTTTTTTTAATGATTTATTATGAATTATGTGATAGTTTACGTGGGAGAACATTAGTTTCACGTTCATCCTATTGTATATCATTTCATTGCCAAGGGTACAATCCCCTCCATGCATCATCAACCAACCAAAGGGTATACCCTACAAGCCTGCCCCTGGTCATCAGCACACAGCCCCTCTCCCTCTCTGTGTCTAAAGTCCCCAACAGCTCTATCTCTCCACGTCGTCGTCTCTGCCTCCATCTCAGGCATCTCTGCTTCTCTGAGTAGGGTCCCCGCTCTCCGCTCTTCTCCATTGATGGTCCCAGGGACCTCCGCTCCTAGACTGAAAAGTTAATCACTCCCCTCCTTGCTACAAAACGTCTACCTTTGCATTTCCAACCCTTGCAAGCAGTCCTGATAATAATTATTCACTATTATATCACAAGAGACCCATCCACATTTCATTTCATCAGCTCAGCCTAGACAAATTGGATACTACTCAGTGGAGATTCAACCTTCCTCCATGCCCTCTGAATCTAGGTTCCCTCTTTAAAGCTTGTAAGCCAGTCACTTCTTGCCTTTGTAGCCCCCTCCCCCCATTTTTGATAGCCAGTGTGTCCAAGTTGCCCATCTCTGTCTGCTCTGTGTACGGAGGGGGTTGGAATGATCCTTGCTGTAAGGATTTGTTCCCTCTTCCAAGCTACTGCATCCATAGGTGTAAGTCTAGTTCATCAAGTTGTATCAGATTACTCTTTTTATCCTCTTCTTTCTTCTGGTTGAGGTCTGATCATCCAGTCATTGAAGTCAGGTCAAGTGGGTATTATCTGCAAGTGTGGGTGTTCTTGTGCATATGCCCTCTCTTCTTATCAGCTGGATGCTTCACTCTCCACGCTAGTCCTCTGTGGCTTAATCACTGACTCTGGGCCCAAGAGTCCCCAGGTCTTGCCACACTGCTGGCCAACCAGGCCTCCACCCCGGTTCACAGGAGTCTATTGAACATTGTAGGGCTTAGCTTGCAGCTTCCTTGCTGTTTTCCCCTCACTTCCCCTTATCGGTGACCAATGTGGTCACCAGTCAGAGTGCATGTCTGCTCGTGTATCCCCATTGAGTCTTAGTCTTCGAAGGGGGTTTACCCTGAGGGGACCCGACCACTTGCCTTGATGTCTCCTGAGTGAGCAACTTGCTTGTTCTTGTAATAAGGTTTTGTAGCTTTTAAATAAACTGAAGAATGGGCTCCCCCAAACAACAAGGTGTGGGAGGGGGAAACATTTCTAGTGAATTCCTGTTTCCTTTAAGAACTTGGGAGAAATAAACAGCCACAGGCACAATTAATGGATTTTTACTGGGAAAACAGAAGCATAGTATACTATATTAGATGACATGAGCTAAGGAAAAGAAAATGTGTGTGTGTGTGTGTGTGTATATATATATATATCAAACACATTCAAGTTGTTTAGGATGGAACAAGAGAGACCAATGCTATATGCGATATAGCTAAATATATACATTATATTGTACTAAGCCCAGATATACCCTAGCCAGCTTGGAAAGAAAGATAGCCACAATGGGTTGAAGTATTAGATATATGGAGTCGTGGTATGGTACTGTAGGATAAGCATTGGACTGCTAACCATGAGGTTGGAGGTTCAAACCCACCTACCACTCCTTGGAAACCCTATGCAGGGTTGTTATGAGTTATAGAACAATTAACAGCTATTAGATGTGCACCATCTCTGCCTGTATCCCAACCATCCAAATAAAAAGGGAATGATACAATGGAGAGAATTTTGTTGTCCAAAATACTTGGAGGCAGAAATAAGAATAAACAATTGTAAAGCATGGGATACATAAATGTGCATGATGGAAGCATTTCTGTGAGACCAAATTTTAAATGCCTGTGGTCTTGTTTGTATCCATTGTTCATATGGTACCATATAAAATGTATTTATTGAGTAACACATTTGCAATGCACTTTTAGAGTGAAAAAAAGTCATTCACAAATTGCCACTTTGGTGATTTTAGGTCTAGATTTTGGCTTCTTGTAGCTTTGAATTTCAAATCTGGGAAACACCTAGGATAGTATTTTTTCCCCAGTCATAACTGCTTACCAGCAGCCATTCCCAGAGTGTCTGTTGACTTTTTTCCAGCTGCCAGAAAACAGGAAACTGCAGAGACTCCTTGTGAGAAGTGGGGGCAGTTGTGCTGGCCTGGAGCCAGGCTGTGCCCTTTGTGACCTCAGCTCTTCAATCTTTGAGTTCTCCATATGGGGCAGCAGTTACAAACTGCTCTGTGTGGCTTTGTCAGTAAGCATAGGGAGTACTAATGAAACTAGCTAATGCAACAAGATCTGCTAGGCAGCCCTTTGAGCCATCCTTAGAACCTTTTATGGTACTGCAATTTGGGCATCCTTTGGGAAGAATAGTTTACGCTCTGATCCAATAACGGATCCAGGACCATTTTCTGACTGATAATAGCAGTGGAAATGCCTTTGGCACTCTGGTATTAAATAACTGCTTATTTGAACATAGTGTGCAATGCCTTTGCCTTTTCCACTAGTTATTAACTCCCATTGAAGCTATTGTGCTCAGTTCAAGTTCTTTAGTAGGGACTATGGAAGGAAATGGAAATCATACAAATTTGTCCTTTCTTTATATCTGCTTGGTGCTCATGCAGCTGTCTCATATTTTGTTTTTTGTCTCCCCCTCTGCACCCCATTTCCCCTCTGTTTTCAGGTGACGGTCTCCCACAGGTGCACTACTTTGGACCTTGTGGGAAATACAATGCCATGGTGCTGGAACTACTTGGCCCTAGCCTGGAGGACTTGTTTGACCTCTGTGACCGAACTTTTACTTTAAAGACAGTGTTAATGATAGCCATCCAGTTGGTAAGTTGGTGTTCCTACTCTACAAGACTTGGATAGGTGGGTTCGCAAGCCACATCCATGTAGGCATTTTGATGATTCACCATCTGTAGTGATGCCTAGTGAATGCCTGTTCAGGGTCTCAGTGGCATTTTAGGAAGCTGGCTCCGGAAAAGGTATAACTTAGAGAAGTTACACTACATCTGGAGTTTGCTCTAAGAATTTGTACCTTAGGGCAACATCCTGCCCTTAGCTGAAGTGCAAGCATATAATTTAGATTAGAGAGAAAGAATATGATTGGGTGAAGTTGGACAAATGCAAATAATGTCTTTGATGTTTTATTTATAGGCTTTAAATGATAGCTGTAAAGTTTTGTTGTTGTTTTCCCTTTTCCCTCACTGTTACACCCAAGAAAAGATTGGGGTGTAGTGCTCAGATTCAAAGTTATCAGAGTTATGTGGCCAAGAATCCACCTTTGTTCTCTGGCCTCCAGGTCTCACAGAGGCTGACACAGCTAGAGGCAGCTCTCAGCATCCACTAAATTACACATCGATACCAGCTTAAGGAACAGCTGAGACAGGTCCTTTGCGAAGTTTGTGGGCCTCTCAGGAGAAGGATACATCTGTGTTTGCAGTAATAATGGTCTAACCCACTGTCTGTCCCATAAAACTAGGAAATGTTAGAAAATTGACCCTTACCTCTGAGTCCAGTTTAACTGTCCAAGCTTCCCTTTTTATACTAAGTAGAAAAGCATTGTTGAAAGAAATATTTAGTAATACTTGAAATAATTTTATGATATTTTGAGGGATTTGTATTTTATTTAACATAGCAACTACAGTCCTACAACTAGTTGTGTGATGTCAGGCCAGTATTAACTTCTCTGGGCTTCATCCTCCTTTTTTCTACAACAAAGAGAAATAAGTGTTGGGTTGGAAAGTCTTAGAATTGTGACCAGAGGGTGGATGTGGCAGTGGTTCATCTCAGAGGTCAAAATTGTGCATTATCATTTTAACTGAATCGTACCATCCTGCTTTCTTTTCCTAAGCTGGTTATTTATTATGTATATATTCATATCAGAAAATATTTTTAGCTTACAACATCAGTAAAGTGACTAGGAAATGAAAAAGATGTGGTTTAAAATTTTTTAAGTTTTAGTAGTTAAAATGATGGGTTGTTGAGAGAAAATGCTGTGATGGTATTTTTTTCAGTATACTTCTCTCTCTCTCTTTCTCTCTTAGCTTTCTCGAATGGAATATGTTCACTCCAAGAATCTCATTTATCGAGATGTCAAGCCAGAGAATTTCCTGATTGGCCGACAAGGCAATAAGAAAGAACATGTTATACACATTATAGACTTTGGATTGGCCAAGGAATACATTGACCCTGAAACCAAAAAACATATACCTTATAGGGAGCACAAAAGTTTAACTGGAACGGCAAGATACATGTCGATCAACACGCATCTTGGCAAAGGTGTGTTCATTTTCTGCTCCGTGAAAGGGGCAGATCATTAAAACAGCTTTTTATTCCCCATCGTACATTGTAATTTGTGATTTTTACTGATTCACAAGGAAAGTGATTTTTGTATTTGAGAAAATAAGATAGTTAAGTAAGTGACTTTCCTTAAGTCACCTATTGTGACTTAAAGGTTTTTAATCCTTTGCACAGTATTTCCAAGCCCTTAATTTCTCAGCAGCGTGGGCACTTCAGTTATTATACAAGAGGGCTTCAAAAAGTTCATGGAAAAATTCCATGATCTTTTCATTCCATTTTCCACAAACTTTTTTAAGGCCTTTTGTATTAAGGTAATATTATTTTAATATTTTGTCATGAATTTGGTAGTTTTATACCTGTGACGGAGTACTGATGTGGCACTATGGGTTAATGCACTGGACTGCAAGTTGGTTTGAACCTCAAGGTCAGTAGTTCAAGCTCAACAGCTGCTTCTCAGAAACACTATATAGGGTTGCTATAGGTTGGAAGCAACTCAACGGCACTTAATAACAACAATGTACCTATCACAGTGCTGAAAAATTTCTGCTCTAGGGACCAGGGTAACTGTCTTCCCACCCTGCTTAGGCCCTGAGATAGCCCAGTTAAAAAAGATAGCCCAATTTATTACTCAGTGGTTGAAATTAGGGTGGGCAATTTGCCTCTTTCCTCTAATAAAATATTATTAAGTGTTGTTGAGTCAGTTCCTACTCATAGTGGTCCTATATAGGGTTTCTGAGGAGAGGTGGTTGGTGGGTTTATACCACTTTGTGGGGAGCAGTCCTGTGCTTATCCTATAGCACCATACCAGAACTCCTTAATCAAAAAAAATTTTTGACCTAAAATCAGGTGTAGTATCAAGCATATCTTTCTGATGTATGAGCAAGGCTCATAGTGTTGTCTTATTGGTACTGAAATCTTTCATCTTTGAAAATGAAAGTATCCTGCATAAAAGAGTGAGAGCATGTGGAAATGCCAACTCCAGTAAGTGTGAAGTGTATAAAGAAGTGTGGAGAAAAAGCATACCTCTGGTTTTCACCCTTGTTTTATCCCTGAAAAGGCCCTAAAGGGTGAACTGATCCTAGAATATTTTAGAATTTAGAGGTAGAAGATGACTTTATAGCTCACCTAAATTGGCCACTTTATTTTCAGGTAAGAAAACAGAGACTCAAAGTAGGTGACTTGGCCATGGTTAATTTCACATGGATGACATTAGTGAAAAAAATGGGACAAAACCCAAATGTCCTGACTCTTTTTCCCTGTTATCCCATATTCCACATTTATGTTTCTCATTATTGGAGAAGTTACTGTATTACTCCAAGTGGATTATTTTTTTTTTTATCTCATCTCATAATTGGTCTTGCTGTATGGGTCTGATCATTATGAAAATGTGGAAAGCTTTGCCCTCTAGTGCTCAGCTAACCAAACTGCAATCATTGTCCAATGAATTTTTTATTACCAAGGGGCCTCTTGTTACAGGAAGTGGGTAAGTGGATATAAAAATGGAGGTGGGGGTTGAGTAGGTGTGATACCGTGTGAGAAACTGCAGGGTGTGGTTTTTCTCTTTCTGGCTTGCTTTGTGAGAGGCCTCAACTCACTCTGCTTGTTCTTTCTGTTTTTCATTTGTTCATCTTTCACTTCTATTCCAAATTGTTTTTATATAAAGGCTTTTTTCAATTATGTGTGATATTTTATTGCAGTCTTCAGGCAAGCCATGGAGATAAACGCTGCCAATGGTCTTGCTGTTTTATTTCATTCCTTTAAAGAGTATTTCAATTGATGTATACCAACTCAGTTTTATGTTATTTCTCTATGCCAGGCTGCCCCACTCTTTCCATCAGTGACCACCTTTCCAAAGACCTCCTTTAAATTGCTAGTTAGAAAGTTGCCTTTCTTTCTTTCTTTCTGCATCTGCCCTGTAGAGTACTATTCATATTCATTCTTTTGCATGCAAATTTCCCATAATTGGAGGCAGCAGTTAAACATGTTGTGCCTCTTTATTTTGAATGGACTTAGTGGCTTTTCTGCCTACGTGGCTCTTACCCTTCACTTTCTACACAAAGCAAGCACAGTCACGTTTAAGCCAGCCCCCAATCTTACTTGTGTAATTTCTTTTGATAAATCCATGAATTTGATTCTGAAAAACAAACACATAAAACGTCTGCAATGAACTGTAATTGGAAAATTAGTAATCGAGGCATGTTCTACTTATATTCAGTCTGACAACCAAAGAATGTGTAGGACGTTTTCTGAGATAAAATGGCATCAAAGATGAAGTTCTTTGCCGTCTTTATCTTCCCAATTAAGTAGAAAAAAGAAAACAAAAAATCCAGTAGCTTATTGTAGATGACAAGGTCACAGAATGCAAGAACTGTTTTATGTGCCCATGATAGAAAGCACCTCAGTAATACATGGTAAGTTTTTCTTAAAATAGTCATGGGCATGCTACAAATGGAATAAAGGGATTGTGCACTGTTGTTTGCTTATAGAAAACTGAATTTTAAGTGTTAATTCTTCTGATGACTAAAAAGTACTAAGCATGTGTATGTTCGGCATTCTGCAGCTTCTATCTTTGCTGGCCTAGCTAGAGGGACTGTTATAACAGCTTCAGCTGCTTAATCTGCTCCCCACTTCCGCTAGTAGTAACTGAGGGTAAATGTAGCCCTTATTACTGGAAATAACTGTTCATTCCAATTGTCTGCCTTTCAGGAAGGTCACGCATTGAGTCGGGTGTTTCAGTGACTTGGACTTGGTTTTAGGATTTGCTCTTTTCACGTGAAATTTACTTGCCAGCAACAGTTCTAGACAGAGGAAGTATAGAGTGGTTTTGGTTTTGAACTAAAATGCTATCCCTGGTTTAGATATACAATGAAGTAGTAAACAGAGCCTTTCCAGAGCAGAAGGGTTTCTGAAAGGATTACTTGGTTTTGAACCCTTTTCTGCTTTAATAACTGCAAACATAATGTGTGATCTGTCTTTCTTTTTAGAGCAAAGCCGGCGGGATGATTTGGAAGCCCTAGGCCATATGTTCATGTATTTCCTTCGAGGCAGCCTACCCTGGCAAGGACTCAAGGTATCCTTGAAAGTGCTGAGTGGAGGGCTTTGTTTCAATGCTCAGTTGTTAATGAAGGGGCTGCTGACTTGATGCCTGTACAAAGCACAAAGGGGAAGACTGGCTGCCGAGATGAGGAGGGGACTTACTGCATTGTAAATGCTCACCTAGACTCTAAAAGCTCTATTTTGCTCTCATTCCTCGGCTTCCCCCTCTTAATCCTTTCTTCCTTGTTTTGGGGGTTTTCAGTAATCTTTCCCCTCATCCCCCTCACCTCCACTCCTGAGCCTCTGCAGCGCTGCTTTTTTTTCTCTCTCGCTTTCTCTCAGTATTCCTCCCCCACTAACCATGACAGAGCAGAAGGAGTGTTCACAGTGTGTCAGGGAGTTTCTGGAACAAATTGTTGACAGCAGCTGCTACACATTTTACCAGCAAGGCCAGCAGGGCTGGGGGTGCCTCTCAGGCACTGGAAAATATTTTTTCATCATACACAGGATAAAAGCCCACCTGAAATAAAATGAAAATCCAGGCTTCACCCTGATGCTCTTCAAGTGTGTTATTGAATAAATGCCTATTCAGACAATAGCCATTCCTTGTGAAGTGTATGTAGGATTTAAATAGTCTTCCTTGGGTAGGTGTCAGTACAGTGCCTTTATGTCAAAAATTAACTACTCATTATTATAATTATAAGTATTATATTTATTCTGTGCTCAGGCTGTTAGACTAAGAAGTGGTAAGCTTCTACCGGAAGTTCCTTTAGGGAGGTAAAAGTGAGACATACATTTGAGTCCTAATTTATTTTAACATATTAATATAGAAGGAACTGTAATCAGTAGCTTGGAGTACTTATACATGCTCTCCCTCCAGAAGGGCAGAATGGTTCATTTTGTGCTCCTAGGACATTTGTCCTGAAAAGTAAGACTTCTGCCATTTTCCTTTGAGATGATTTTATTTCTTTCCCTTGAATTCCTCTCTTAACATTGCCTCTGTGGCCTTCTTCTGATCATATATAACTTCTCATTGTTATTGAAAGTTTTCACGTATAGTTCCACATCCTACTTGCTCATCATATAACTGAATAATTAATTCATATATTATTAATTGATTGCATTTTTTTGTAAATATCTCTTTTAGTGGTCTATAGATCATTTTAGTGGTAGTTCTAGATCTAAAATTTTTTATAATTTACTTCAGGTGAGTGTTCTTAAGCTGAGCACAGCATGGTAGGAAAAGCCTCATGAAAATTCCTTGAGCATACACTGTTGGTCTAAGGTCCAGAAGTCCTCTGTCCACAATCCTAAGTATATCAGGCTTGAGTGACTTTGGTCCACTCTACAGCTCCACACCAGTAGAACCATCTCCATTCCTGCCCCCTCTTGCATTAGCATACTCCTGGTATGGCATTGTAGGATAAGCACTGGACTGCGAAGCACAAGGTCAGTGGTTCAAACTCACCAGCTGCTCCTTGAAAACCCTATACATGGTAGCTGTGAGTCAGAATCGACTGGATAGCACTAAGCAACAGCTTGTGTTAGTAATACTTTTAGTATTATCATAGAACTGATCTAAAGGGGAAGGTTGAATCACAATTGAACTTCAATGGCATTGAGAGATTACTAAGCTTCTGCAATTTTGAAAATATTGCTACATAATGGTATTTTTTTCTTATCTAGCCAGTTATCTCAGTAAGTTTGATACTGTTTATCTAAGACCATTAAATGTATTTGCAAGTAAAAATTTCCAGAACACAGCAGATGTTCTGTACATATCTAAATACATCTCTACTACATTTCTCATTTATTAATGTTACAGAGAAAAAAAATTAAGACTCACAAATCCTGCCAATTTGAGTGAAACAATCATTGTGTCCTAAACATATTGAACCTTCCAGACTTAGCACCTCTTTCCAAGTGACGCTCTCTCTTCCCTCTCTACAGGCTGATACATTAAAAGAGAGATATCAAAAGATCGGTGACACCAAGAGGAATACTCCCATCGAAGCTCTCTGTGAGAACTTCCCAGGTAGGATGCTGAAAGATCATTTTAACCAATGGGATTGAAGCTCCAAAATACACAGACTCTGACAGATTGTTTCCAGATCAAGGTGATGTCTAGCTAATTTACATTTTCTCTTATTGTTTAGAGCAAGGTAGTTTTTGATCCCTTCATTTGGACCATAAAGCAAACATCTTAGTCAGATAGTCTACACAGATATCCCTTGCTTGCTTGGCTCAGAGATTCTCCCCAGTGGGGAGCATTCAGCTAGTAAGCACCACCTTTCATCTTTTTCCTAACAGAAGAGATGGCAACCTACCTGCGATATGTGAGGCGATTAGACTTCTTTGAAAAACCTGACTATGAGTATTTACGGACACTCTTCACAGACCTCTTTGAAAGGAAAGGCTACACCTTTGATTATGCCTATGATTGGGTTGGGAGGCCTATTGTAAGTATCCTCTTTTTGTCTTGTAACCTCCTTTCTCAGACTAGGATTGCCCCATCCCTTTACCTGTCAGTCTTTCTGCGTAAATCTTTGGAGACAAACATTCTTTTGGCTGTAGGCATAACTTATCTCTACCAGCCTTTTCAGAAAGAAAATAGGCTGCTCTTATTAGACTTAGGAAATAGGAGTAACTCCTTTTCATGTTTTTGAGATTGTCACTTGTGTGTTCAAAGATACCAGAATTTAAAGTCCGTCTTTTAGAAAACATTTCATTTGTCTGATTCAGAAGTTGGTGCTACATAAGCTGCTAAGGTACTTCATTTCTTTGGGAGTAGATCCCAGCACCATGAGGAACTTTAGCGTTTACTCTTCTGACCAGGGGTCCACAGGCGGTGAGCACATGCTAACAAATAGCACTCTAAGGTAAGCTACTCTTCAGTGAACTATTGAGAAAGGACCAAGCTGCTTCCCTTTTGCAAATGAGAAGATAAGAAAATGTAAAACTGTCCTTGGTAGTTGAAACCTTTTACAGGGCCGCTATGAGTCAGAACCGATTTGTTGGCACTTAACAACAAAACAACACTGCTCTCTTAGAATTAGAATGATGTTGTCCTTTGCAGAGGCGTCTTGTTGCTCCCATTTGACTTTGTGCTTTGTTGTTGTTGTTGTTTTCCAGCCTACTCCAGTAGGGTCAGTTCATGTAGATTCTGGTGCATCTGCAATAACTCGAGAAAGCCACACACACAGGGACCGGCCATCACAACAGCAGCCTCTTCGAAATCAGGTATGTGTTGGTACTCAATTCTTTCAGATACTCCTTTACTTCATGACTGTTATTAAAACCCCAAATCTCCCAGCTTTTCTGTATAAGTGTATACACTGAGATGAAAGACAAAAAGCTTACTATTTTTAACATTCTAGCACACCTAAGGACTTGCATAGTAGCACTGATACCTTACACGAAACATCCACTCCAGGAACTCTGCTCCTGTCAGAATTGTTTGTCTGAAGCCAGGACTGTCTCTGAGTTAGGACCTGAGGTAATCTGCCACAACACCCATAGGAACTGCTGGATCTACGGAAACACTGGGTTAGCCCACTGTATGTCTCATGTTAATCTAGTATGGAACTCTTAGCCAGTTCTTATTTATCCTTGCGGATTAAGTAATTTGAACTTCCAGCTGACTTGGGCATGAACTGGAGCCTCCAGCACCAACCTTTGCCCCTGTCCCCGGGTTAATCTGACAGATTTACATGCATATATGTTAAGAATAATTCCTAGACATATACATGCATACATATAACATCCTCAAAATAAAGTACATGCACTAATACGGATAGATTCTCCAATAAATACATACTTTTGGCCTCTTGGTAAAATGTATAGCTTGGTGGGTAACAAAAAAAAAGTGCAAAGGAAAGAAGCTATGTATAAAAGATTTAGACTAAAGAGAGTAGGTGGACAAAAAGATGAGGTTTAGCAAATTGTTGTTGGTAATTGGGGTCCTTAGTTAACCTGCTTAATCAGAGGAATCGCTAAAGCTTATAATTTTACTGCTGATCATTGTTCTGCAATTGTTCTTCCCCCACCTCCAACCCCCCTTTTTAAAGGCTAATCCCCAGTGCAGGTGAATTGAATGGGGGCAAAGGTCAAATGACCCGTCCACACATTGCTATTGACTTTGCAAATTGGTATGCTTTCTTTAGAAAGGAACTTGACAGTGTGGTTGTCCTCATACTTCTTGAAATCAATACTAATAAAACAACTCAAAATGCAGATGAAGTTTTGTGTATAAAACATCGTAAAAATTTAGAAGTGACCCACCTATCCTGGTATGGGAATGATTATGTATTCCCCTCAAATTCTTTATTGAATAAGCTGGGCTATAATAGATAAACTAAATTTTGATACATTGATTTCATGGAATATTGTGTAGCCAGCTAAAATAATGTTTAGGAAGACTTACAGCAACATGAAAATGTTTACGCTGTGTAAAATGAAGCAATCAGAATGCAAAATTACAGATGTCCCGAGATTTCCCCTTTGTTGTTGTTAAGTGCCATCAAGTCAATTCTGACTCATAGTGAGCCTATATAGAGTTTCCTAGGAGCAGCTGTTGTGTTTGAACCATTGACCTTGTGGTTAGCAGTCCAGTGCTTGTCCTACAGCGTTATACCAGGACTCTTTGGTGATGGATATTGTGTGCCATCGAGTCAGCTCTGACTCATACTGACCTCATATAGGGTTTGCTAAGCTGTATGTCTTTATGGGAGCAGAAAGCATCATCTTTCTTCTGCAGAGTAGCTGGTGGATTCAAATTATTGACCTTGAGGTTAGCCCAGCTCTTAACCCACTGTGCTACCAGGGCTCCTTCTAGCACTAGTGGTGGTGGTGATAGTGTGCCGTGGAGTCAGTTCCGACTCATAGCAACTTTGTACAGGGTTTCCAAGGCTAAATCTTCATAGAGCAGAAAGCCTCATCTTTCTCCCGGGTAATGGCTGGTAGTTTTGAACTGCTGACCTTGAGGTTAGCAGCCTGACTCGTAACCACTATGCTACCAGAGCTCCTTTCTAGTACTAATTGTTTTTGTCGTTAATTGCCGTGGAGTCAATTCTGACCCATAGCAACCCTATAGGGTTTCCGAGGAGCAGCTGCTGAGCTTGAAACACTGACCTTACAGTTCAAATGGCTTTGTAGACTGGCGCATCAACCCACAGCGCCACACCAGGACTCCTTTTTGTACTAATGTTGTTGTTGTTAGGTGCCATCTAGTCGGTACCAACTCATAGCAACCCTATGCACAACAGAACGAAACACTGCCCAGTCCTGGGCCAACCTCATAATTGTTGTCACCCTTGAGTCCATTGATGCTGCCACTTTGTCAGTCCATCTCGTTGGGTGTCTTCCTCTTCTTCTCTGACCCTCCACCTTACCAAACATGGTATCCTCTCCAGTGACTGGTCCCTCCTGACAGTAAGTCTGCAGTATGAGAGACGAAATTTGGCCATCCTGATATGGTAAGGAAAAATGAGTAAATCATCAAGGAAATAATGCTAAAATATTAACAGGTGGTGTTGCAAGTTGTGAGACTATGGGTAATTTCCTCCAAATTATTCTATAATGGGGTTTTATTATGCTATAATAGAAAATGAGGGAGTCCAGGTGTGATGCTGTGGGTTAATGCACTGGACTGCAAGGTCTGTTTGAACCACAAGGTCAATGGTTCAAGCTCACCACTCCTTGGAAACCTTGTACAGGGTCGCTATGAGTCAGAACCCACTCAGAATTGCACTTAACAGAGCAACAATAGAAATGTATTTAAATAGAAAAGATATGGGAAGAAAAAATAGATAATGTAAGTAGTGAGTGAAGTCACAATCATCATATATGCCCACTCACATTTGTGTTATATTTAGAATTAAAATATATTTTTCTTTCAGGCAAATAATCATTTATTTCCCTTGTCTTCCTTGAATTCATAATCAGTGCTGTTGCTTTGGATGGATTTTTAAATTATGGTGAAAGTAGTGATTGAAAACCTGGATTGCCAGAAAATTTGTATCAGGGTTAAAGTGCAATGAGTCCTAGTGTATTTTTAAATGAAAGATCATTTGATTCCTGTATGTGATTGTTTAGGAAAATCTCATCTGTGAGACAGCGAGCTTCATTTTGAAAAGTTGAATCTGGAAAGTCTCTTTTTGTTTTGTTTTTGTTTTTTTGTGTTTACTTATTTCTTTTTCGAGTTTTTAGTGTCCCCTGCCTGTTTAGGGATTCAAATTCTGCACATTAATGTAAATTTTATACCCCCTTCTTGCAAGGTCCTAGATACTTGTTGGGTAGAATTCTTTCAGCACTGGTTAAATGGATTTTAGTGTCTGTTCTACTTTGATGCAGTTTTAGTTTGTGGTCTCTTTGCTTATGTTCCATTTTCAGGGTTGCTTTTTTATCTTGATTTAAAACAAAAACAAAAACAGCTGCAGCCTCTACTATGTCCCTTTATGACGCTAGGAATTGAGAGCACTGTGATTTTTTTTAGATTAATTCTTTTCAAAGTTTGAAATCAGCAAAATAAGAAATTAAGAGATTAACATTACTTTTAAGGACAGTTGTGTATGGTGCTATGGGTTAATACATTGGACAGCAAAGTTGGTTTGAACCACAAGGTCGATGGTTCAAGCTTACTAGCCACTCCTCAGAAACCCTTTACAGGGTTGCTGTGGGTCAGAACTGACTTGATGACACTTAATAACATCAAAAATCTTTCCTCAGCAACTTTGACTTAGTAAATCTGAACTGAGGGCCTATTATGTGAAAGTATGGTCAGGGGATACCAAGATAAGTAAGAGTGTCCTTGTCTTCAAAGAACTGACAAGCAGATAAGCCAAATGCTGGAATATAAGCAGAACAGGTAAGCAGCCTAAATCATACATTGTTACCAGAAATTGAAAGAAATTACATGAAATTCTGTCATGCTAGTCTGAGCATGACAAAGAGTTTCATGAAAGAGGCTGCATTTGAATTGTCCATGGAAGAATGAAGTGAAGATGGAAGAGACATTCCAAGCAGAAAGGATGCATTCCTGAACAACAGCAGATGTTATACCTAGTCCTACTTTGATAGAATATATGGTGTGAATAAAGGTGTCCTAGGTCAGCAGTTCGAAACTACCAGCTGTCCCACGGGAGAAAGATGAGGCTTTCTGCTTCCATAAAGATTGACAGCCTCGGAAACCTGTGCAGGGTCGCTGTGAGTCGCAACCGACTCCACGGCACATAACAACAACAGGAGGAGTCCTGGTGTGGCCCTGTGGGTTAATGCCCTAGACTACAAGGTCACTTTGAACTGCAAGGTCAGTAGTTCAAGCTTACCAACCCTCCTTGGAAACCCTATATAGGATCTGACTCCAGGGCACACCACCACCACCACCACCAGGTGACAAAGCTAGGAAAATAATTGGATCTCCTGGAATGCTAGGCTGAAGAGCTGGTGCTTAATTTCAGTAGGGACTAGGAATGGCTTTTGAACAGAGGAGTGATAGGAAGAAATCTTTGCTTTAGAAATTTGTAGGCATAGAAGGTTAGTACCAAGCAGCCAGCATAAAGGCCAATGAGAAGTCAGTGGATTCTTTTGAAAATCAAGAGCATCTAGATAGACTTCATAGTAATGAAAATGAAAAGGCAATAGAATCAAAAAATTATAGAGGGATTTAATATACCAGGATTGGCATCTTACATATATATCAGACTGAAGGAGAAAGATGATTCAAAGCCTCTGCTGAGATTTTGAGTATGGATAAATTTGTTGGTGTTGTTAAATGCCATAGAGTCAGTTCCAACTCACAGCAACTCTGTGTAGGGTTCCCTAGGAGCAGCTGGTGAGTTTTGTGGTTCAAACTGACCATGCAGTCCAGTGGTTTATTCCACAGTGCCACACCAGAATAAATACCAGTCAGTTAATAATGTTACTAGAGATGGAAAAATTGGGGTTATGGGTGACTTGCTTAAAATGAAACAACTAGAGAGAGACTTGGGCATCAAAGCATGGCAATGACATTAATGGTAATGTATATCTGCCAAGGAGTTGTGGGAGAGGAGTGGGCATGTCAATGAACAAAGCTGCTTGGTCCCATACATATAAGAGGAGGAAGAAGAATCAGCACAGCTTAGGACTTGGTTTTAGCATATCCCAAGATTTTGATTATAGGACATTTAACCTTTGGAGGGCATTACCTGTCGCTATAGGATAAGCACTGTACTGCTATCCAAAAGATAGAAACCCTATAGTTGGGGTTGCTGTGAGTCAGAACTGACTTGATGGCACTTAACAATAACAACAGCCTTTCTCAGATGTAAACCCTGTAAGGGCAGATTTTTCTGATTTGTTCCCTTTTGTATCCCTACGCTCTGGTCAAAGTGTAGTGGTTACGAATCGGGCTGCCAACCTTAAAGTCAGCGGTTCGAAACTACCAGCCTCTCCGCGGGAGAAAGATGAGGCTTTCTACTCCTGTAAAGATTTACACCCTCGGAAACCCTGTACAGGGATGCTATGGGTCGGAACCGACTCGATGGCACTCAACAACAACACTTAAAACAGTGTCTGGCATGTAGTAGGCACTCAATAAGTATGTTTGAATGAACAAACGAATGATGATTGAATTTATCAAATAAGGACAGAGATGAAACCAAGTCTTTTAAATATAGATTTCTCTTAAAACTTTAATGAAAAGTAAATTTTGAACTTTTCTTACTATTTCTTTTCTATTTCCATAAAGAGCTTCTTTTTTAGTGGCTAGATTGTCTCCTCAAGTGGGGAGGGTTGTTCACAAAAAAAGTAAAAACATGGGGTGTTCTTGCTGCAAAAGGAAGCCCAAACAGTTATATTAATTACTCTTTCATCCTGATGTGAATCTATCTATTCAGGGGAAAGTTGGCTTTGCTGATCTAGATTATAGGTATATTGAAGTGGGTATTGTTTGGTCCCTAGGTGCAATAATAGATCCCAAGTATTGTTCCCAAAGAACTGTATTCAAACTCACTTGTATTTGGCCTACCTTTTAAAATAGTTTTAATAGCAAGTACTTTAGGAAACAAAATATTCTTAGCATAATTTTGCCTAGGTTGTTGTCTTTAAGTGCCATCAAGTTGGTTCCAGATCATAGTGACCCTGTCTGTATAGGGTTCTCAAGGAGTAACTGGTGGGTTTGAACTGCTGACCTTGTGGTTTACAGTCTAGTACTTATCCTGCAGCATCACACCAGGAGTGAAAGTAAACAACTATAATTAAACCATGAGTTTGGATAGAATAAGTAGTTCTAAAAGTTAGATCCTGTTAGAAAGATCCTAATTGGGTTGGTCTTTTATATCATTTTATCTTTGATTTTTGTCCCTTCCCAGTTGCAAAGGTGATAAATCCCTCCCTTACTGTTTCCTCTCTAAAGAAGTCAGCGTTACTTCTCCATCAAGAGGGGATGAAAACTTTAATGGTACCTCCTGTTTTTACCTGGTAGAACTTCCTTAACATTTTCTGATAAAATTCAATCAAGGAGTAAGTCATGCTGGTATCCACAGATCTAATATTAGAGTGCAACATAATGTACTCTCTAAGGTTTTAGTGCTTGTGGAGGACACTAAATATAGAGTATTGTGCTGACAAGGATGTATATATAACAACCCTCTTCCTGCTCTTTCCCAACTTTAAAACATAAAAGCTTGTGGGGATCCTTAACTTAGGTAAATGCTATACAAATACACACTGTCTTGGTTTGGCAGATTAGATACAGATTGATCTCTTTTTGCCCATTAACCCAATTTATTTGGTAGGTTTCTTTGAGTATCTGAGAGGGCAACTTGGCCTGTGAGGAAGAACAGATCTTGTTTTGAGGTTAGAAAGAATCATTGGTGATTACCAGTTAAGTCTTAAATTCTACCAAACATTTGTTGTTGTTGTTAAGTGCCGTCGAGTCGGTTCCGACCCATAGCGACCCTGTACAGGGTTTCCGAGGGTGTAAATCCTTACGGGAGTAGAAAGCCTCATCTTTCTCCCGCGGAGTGGCTGGTAGTTTCGAACCGCTGACCTTTAGGTTCGCAGCCCGATTTGTAACCACTACGCTACCAGAGCTCCAAACATAGTATTCCATATTTTACCCCTGATAAGATTGAATCCCCAAACATCACTTATTCTTTTCTGGGTTTTCATATGCATCACATATATTTAAAGGAAAGAGTTTATTCTTTGTGATTTTATTTAGCTGAGCCGTTCCCTTACAAATTCTCTAATTCGACTAAGAAGGAAAATATGAACCAAAGATCAGTGACGCTGATCCCTCATCCTTCCAGCTGAACTATATTTAAACCAGCTCAGTACCTTATAAACACATAATAAACAATAAAACGTAAAAGAGGTAAATCATGATGCCTTCTGAAGAAGGTCTGCCACAGTAAAAGTAGATCTGGATTTGTTTTTGTTTTTAGACTCCAAGAAAACAGATTTAAGGAATATAATTGCCTTAGAAATAGTTCTATGTGGTTCAGTGGTCTTGTGCTCATTTATGACTATTGTTTTCCCATAGGGGAGAGTAGATCAGACTGCTAAATAGCCAAAATTGTCAGAGATATTCATAAAACGAATATCTCAGTATTAAAAACACAAGTTTCTGTAGCCTTTTAAAAACCAAAGGCTGATTAATTCTCATTCTCCTTCCTTTTACAGAGAACCCCTTAGTTCTCAGTGAGGTTCAAGATTTGCTAGTTGAAGGGTCAGGGGAGTGCGCTCAGAGCTAACTCCTGTCTTGTGAAAAATGTCCTAATATGCTGCCTGCACTCTGGTAGCGTAGTGGTTACAAATCGGGCTGCTAACCTCAAGGTCAGCAGTTCGAAACTACCCACTGTTCCATGGCAGAAAGATAAGACGTTCGACTCCCGTAAAGATTTGCAGCTTCAGAAACCCTGTGCAGGGGCACTATGAGTTGGAACCGACTCCATGGTATTTAACAACAACAACTCTAAGGGAGACAGTGAAAATTAACATAAATCCTCTTTCTTAACTTCTGATGTTCACCTTTGCTCTTAATTCTCTGTGCCATATTAAAAATTTTCTTCAATTTGTGCATTCATCAATATTTTATTCCGTTGACTAGTATTCCTAGAATAAGATGGAAATTTTGCTGCCTTTTCCATATTAAAAAATGAGGTAAGGCTATGTACCTGTGGAAGATCTTTTTATCTAGAATGGAGGTCTAACTTAATGGTTTGCCTGTGGCCCATAATCCCGACTGTTGCCCATCCAATTCTTATCATTTATCCACAGGCCTAAATTTTATGTGCTTTCCACATGCATCCTTAGCTTTTCAGAAAGTCAGACATTGTTTTGTCTCTGCTTCTCAGGAATTTTAGTGGGAAGTGGGAAATAGACCGTTGTGTACTTTGCAGTCTTGTCTGTATTTTAGCAGACACACTGTATTTTGAGGTGTGTCTTTGTAAGAAAAGATTGATGATTCTGTTTAAATCCTGCCTAGGAAAATCGCCATTCCTTAGGGAGGTGTCATACCATTTTGAGTGAAGATAGGGCAGTGTTTGAGTACAGAATTGTAAACCTGTAGGATGGCTCCTAAAGCTTCACAGAATTGTTGCTGCTGTCTTTGGGCCTGCATACTATTGAGCCTGTTGCTGTTAAGTGCTGTTGAGTCAGTTTTGACTCATAGTGACCCTGTATAGGGTTTCCAAGGAGCAGCTGGTGGATAGCATAGTGGTTACAAATCAGGCTGCGAACCACAAAGTCAGTAGTTCGAAACTACTAGCTGTTCCATGGGATAAAGATGAGGCTTTCTGCTCCTGTAAAAATTTACAGCCTTGGAAACCCTGTACAGGGTCACTATGAGTTGTAACCAACTCCACGGCATATAACCACCAACCACCACTTTGTGGTTAACAGCCCAGTGCTGATCCTACAGCACCACACCAGGAGTCCTGTAATACTTTAGTTTTTGTTCACATTATACTTTTTTCTTTTTTTACAAACTGTGCAAACTCACAAGTTAGTTTTCTGTGTGTGCTATGTATGTTTCATACATACAAACAATATTCTAGGTAATTTTTGCTTTTTAAACATCTCTGATACTTAACCAAGTTTTAGAATTCAGGAAGTCACTGTATACATGACATGAAATAATCAACAGAAAATTGATTCCATTTCATAAGCTTCAGAGGAGGAATTTTTAAATTTTGCCTATGTGTGTTGTTGTTAAGTACTGTCAAGTTAGTTCTGGCTCAATACACTGTAATAATTTTGCCTTTTTTTTTTTTTCCCTATCTGTCAAAACAATAAACCAAAAATTTTTTTTCTTAAAATAATTACTGTTCTTTCTGCCCCATTCTTTCTTCCTCCATATCATCCTTACTACATGAACTACATCACACCAAACATTTTCCTTTACAAGTATGATAAGACAGAATGGGTTCTAATGTATTCATTACTAACTTTTTAGTACTTTTCAGTTTTCTTGCTAATTATAGTTGGGACTCCTGATGTGGCACTGTTGGTTAAGCACTGGACTGCAAACCACAAATTTGGCAGTTTAAACCCACCAGCTGCTCCTTGGAAACCCTATACAGGGTTATTGTGAGTCACAGCCAACCCAACAGTATTCAACAAGAACAGTTATAGCTGAGGAGTGCTTGTGGTGCTGTAGGATAAGTGCTCAACTGCTGACTACAAGGTTGAGATCTGTCAGCCTGTCAGCAGTTCCAAGAGAGAAAGATGAGGCTTTCTGCTTCCGCTAAGATTTACAGCCTTGATTACGACTCATTGCGACCTTCACAGGGTTTCTTTGAGTCGTAACCAACTTGACAGCACCTAACAACAATTATAGTTTAAGACAAAAATTAGACCTTAAAGACAAACATTGTTGTTGTTGTTAAGTGCTGTCAAGTCGTTTCCAACCCATAGCGACTGTGTATAGGGTTTCTGAGGGAGCAGCTGGTGAGGTTGAACTGCCAACCTCTCATTAGAGGACAAAATATTCTGTATAGATGAGTATGTTGGAAGCCATAACGTAGATGAGGTTTTTAAGTGTTATCAAAAGTAATTTTTCAAAACTAGTTTTAAATGAATTAAATGTGGTGGAGTTTTTTGTTGTTGTTAGAATAAGAAAGATACTTGCCCTCCTTGTGCTTCAGAACTATAGCGCTATCTCCAGTAAGAACTTGAAGTAATTTTTAAGCCACAGATGGGATGATATGTGAGACCTTTTCAGACTGTTTCCCTGACTTTGTTTTAGTGTAGATCTCCCGACAATCTAACCATTAATCCCTACTAGATGATTTCTGGGAGAGATTTCTTCTGCCATGGTTACAGGTGGTGGTTTTCATCAATTTTCTATTTATTCTCTACAGTGTTGTTGTTGTTGTTAGTTTTGCCTTTGATATGCTGTGCTGGATTGCTGCTATATTGTTTCTTTCCACATTCACCTACTGCATAGTAAATTAAGTATATCCTTGCAGGCTGTGTACTCACAATTGAAGATTTTCAAGCATTCCCCCAAGGAGTTACCACCGCTTGAGGTTCCAACTCCTGCCTTTGGGGATTGACTTCATGTGGGCCTTTACCTTTCAAGTAATGCAGAGAAATTGATGTTGCTGAATGACTCTTCTACTCTTGGACATTACTGATTGCCTTTTAGTTGTGTGTGCATGAGTGGTCTTTAAGAATGAAAGGCTCTCTTACTGATTTGCTGAGTGTAGCTAGTGTACTGTTGCCTTTCTAAATATCAGCATCTGATCATATTTAATCATAGCCTCTGTGTACAGAATACACTTCAGGGGAAATTAAACTTACAGAATACAGATGTCAGCAATCCTTGGTGTTATCTAATTCCTCGGCACTAAGTCACTTTTCCCAAACTGGCAAATGGCCTTATCTACTCTTACCTGCATCGGTGTCGATATATTAGTCCAAGCCCTTAAGTTCCAGAAAAGAGTAGCCGTAGAGTTTGCATTTTGATGAAACGTAGTTCCCAAAGTAATAAACCAGCAACCCTCAGGTTCATCTTTGTCACTTGGTTTTTCAGCTTTCAGTGGATATAGAAGGCAATAGAGGATGGTAGTATGGTATGGTGTGTTCTTCCATTGTCACGGTGGAAATATTTATGAAATAGTCTGGAATGTTAACATTATGTTTCTTTCTTTAAAAGATAAATCATACACTACTTTGAGAATAAGGAGCTCTGGTAGTGTAGCAGTTATGAATTGGGTTGCGAACCTTCAGGTCAGCAGTTCAAAACTACCAGCTGTTTCGCGGGAGAAAGATGAGGCTTTCTGCTCCTATAAAGATTTACAGCCTCAGAAACCCTGTACAGGGTCGCTGTGAGTTGGAACCAACTCCATGGCACATAAGAACAACAACTTTGAGGATGGAGATTGAATGTGACTTTTAGACCTTTGAAAAATGTCTTGTTATTTTCAGTTAAACTAAAATCTGAATGCTTCCAACAAATTCTTTATTTGTTATTATCAAACAAATTATATTTATTTATATTCATTCAAACTAAATAAACAATTTGTTGTTTATTTAGATAATAGGATCAAACCACAGTTCTGATATGTATTTCAGTAAAAATGGAAATAATAGTTGATCAGCTGTCCAGAGTTTCTTTAACCTTAAAATTAAAAGCATGTGTGTATTTTATATATGTTGCCTGCCATTTTCAATTTTGTCTACCTTAAAAGCAAATACAAAACAGACAACATTCATAAGAGAAGTAATCGCATTAAGCATGTTTCCTAGAACTCCAGACAACACTAAATGACTTATGCAATTAGCAGTAAAACCAAATCCTTCTTTTTTAAGATCACATAGCAAACAAATTTTACACTATACTCAATTCTTGAATATCAGAGCAAACATGGCCAGGATCCTTTACAGGGCTGCTACCCAGGTGACTTCTTAAACCTTAATCGAAATGAGTAAGTTCTAGTTAATGTACAAGACTCTCTTTTTTATGAGAAATGCCTCTTCGTATTATAGTGACTTATGAGTGAGCCTTAAATAACTTTTGTTGATAAGATACATAAGGGGAGAGTGAACACACAACCTCAAACCATTATTTCCCTATTATTTTTTTATTTTTATGTATAGAATACAACATTTGTAGCTGTGAACATTTCTACATCCTTGCTGGTTTTCATGCAGTGCGGCAGTATCATCACATCCCAACCCCTGCTGTTGTTTATATATGCAGCAATTAAAATTTGATTTACTAATCCCTCATTGCTGCCTCTCTGACTACTCATTTTTCATTTTTGTAGAGCCTTAGGACTATTACAGCTGAGCATCGTGGTGTTAACACCTCCTCAGCCATCTGGCACAGGGGAAGAGGTACAGATTTTTCAGACAAAAATCATATATGAGCAAGACCAGAATAGTATGACAGCTAAATACCAGGTGAAGGAGAAGTGAAGAGAGTAACAGCAAAGGGGAAAGCAGAGCCCAAAGAACTTTTGAATTGCTGGGAAAGGTCTACCTTTTGTGTTCTGGAAGAAAGTAATTAATAGTAATCATGTCAATTGAGCCCTTTCTAATTCCAGCCTAGAGACGATTAGGTAAATGAAGCAGAAAAACATTATAGCTTTGTTTTTTTCCTCCATCTTTTAATATTCTTGACATGTGAACTTGCTTTTGAAGAGATTTTGCTCCAGCTATTAGAAGAGAAAGCATATTCCAGTCACTGCCACTGCTTGTTTGGTTTCAATAGAAAGTCTTATGGAGATGTTAATGATGAGAATAGTGGATTTTCTGTTTAAGGAAGGAGACATATTACCTTGATTCTTAATGCTGAGAATTTTCGGTATTTACGGCTCTTTAGTCAGATAGATCTTTATGTAGTGAATGATTTATAAGTATGACTGTTCCTCTGTCCAGTGAAATTAATACAGAAACTTAAAAGGTGGTTCCAACTTCTACTCTATTTTTTTCCCCCCTCTTTTGGTGATCATTGCTTTTCTGTAGCTTGGTGAAGACGTTGTGCTCTGTAAACTGCCATGTATTGGTTGATTAGGCTGAAATGAATTTGTTAGCCAAGCTAACTTTTTCTTAGTGCTTTGCGAGTAATTGTTGGTTTAAAATCCAAGACATTAACAAAACCTTCAGGGACACTAATGTATTTGATTTTGTTGTGGCTTGCTGCTGCTTCACCTTTCCTTCCCTATCTTGCTCTCATGCTTCCTAATGCCTGAGCAGACTGCATCATCAGAGCGCCGAGGAGAGTGGGAAATCCAGCCCAGCCGGCAGACCAATACCTCGTACCTGACGTCTCACTTGGCTGCAGACCGCCATGGGGGATCAGTACAGGTACTTACTGCCTTATTATGGGCTTGCCAGCTTGGCTGGTAGAATGTTGGCATGCTTTTGAAACTTTGGTTCCTTTAGACTATAAACTTTACAGCAAAAGTGAGTTGCTTCTATCATAATTTTTATCTGTGCTGATTTTCTGCTTAGGTGAAATTGAGTAAGATTCACTTGGGGAGATAATTGCTGGTTATTGTCACTGACTAAGAAACATTTGTATGATTTATTGTACTGGTTTCTCATTAACAGTAGTTCTGCAACCTAGAAAACCGTAGTTCTACAACTCATGATAAACCATAAAAATAACATCATGATAGAATCGAGTTTATGAACTGTAAAGACCTGAAAGGTAGAAAATAAGTTTTGGGGGATAGCTCCTTCTGTGATATGTGCCTTAGAGCATGATAAGGTGAGTCTGACGATTGGTACAAGTCCACTGGCTTTTATTTTTCTTCCTTTCTTTCCTCCCGAGAATAAATGTGGTCTTGGATAATTACTTCTGACTTACTTGGGTTATTTGGAATGTGTCTGTTAACTTTTCTTATATTACTTATATTTGACTGTTTTAATAATCTTAACCTAAATATTTGGGGCACACAAGTGAACCCATAGCTACCGAATTTTTATAAAGATACAGACAGGTCTTTTGCATGTAGAAGTGCTTCTTGACAGGTTTGACGGTCTAGGATGTGCTTTTACAAGGAGTGATTGAAAGATCACATTATTCCCAGACCTCACTGGAGTGTCCTTAAGATGACAGGTTGTACACACAGATCTGTCACCTTCTCAAAAGAGTGGTAGAGGGATTGAAAAAAAGGCGGGGGGGCATAAATCCTTAAATGAATGAAGGAAACAGGAGGCAATAACAACTAAATTTTGGAAACTGGAAAGCAGGTGAACAGCTTTTAAATGACTTAGCAGTCTCCAGGAGAATCTGAAGCCAGTAAAGGGCGAAACTGGGAATTCAGCCTTTATACTCTGAGGCATCCTCAAAAGGCTCAGGAGAGGGATATATGTTAAACATGGAAGTTGGTTGAGTCTGTTTAAGAAGCAGTAGATCCCTAGATTCTATCCCCTTTCCAATAAAGACTGAAGGTTTGTTACCTGGAGAAAAGAAAACAGAGAGTATCTGAATATAGTTGGAGGGCAGAGTAGTTGACTAAAAGCAGGAAGATTAAATGAATGTGTGCATATTGACTGCCTGCTTTTCTCATATAGTGTGTCAGAAGCTTATGGACAACAGGGTTTCCCCAGTGAAATGGCCCCGCCAGGTTATCCTATAATAAGACCCATAGTTGGCACATTTTACCCATATACACACAGTGTCACTTACATTTTCAGTCCCCAACTTACATGTGTGACACTCAAGGATTATCAGACATCTGAGAAAAGGCTTTACTAAGAAAGAGATCAGAGCAAATAAATAACAACAACAAAATACCCTTGTTATTAATACACTCGTATGGTAAAGAGACAAAAGATATTACAACTGTGTAGTATTTTGCAACAAATTATTTAGGATGCTATTGCAAAAGGAATGCTCTACCCATGAGGAATGTGCTCCTAAGGAAGGGGAGCGTTTGTCTTTCAGAAAGTTCAGAAGACAGGAAAGATGGGTGAATGGAAATGGGGGACCCAGGGAAGACACTGGCAGAGTGCTGCTACACTGAGGGGATTGTAACTAACTTCATGAATGTGGATGGATCGCTGAATGGAAAACGAATGTGCTCTGTAAAATTGCACCCAAACCACGATAAAATGTTCAGCAACAACAAAAAGGAGTGAGAGAGCTCATAGGAATTTTAAAAATGGTAAGCTGAAATGAAAAACTCCTGGTGACCACTGTCAACTGCTCTAAACAGGATCTCAGTAGATGGTCCGGAGTAGAGTGGGAGAAAAATTGTGGAACAAAACTCAAAATCATAAAAAAGACCAGGTTTATTGGTTGGGTAGAGACTAGATTAATCTCTGAGACTATGACCCTTAGTCACCCTGCAGGCCTGGAACTGTACTCACACACCTTTTCCCCCATGACTCAATTTTCAGGCAAGCAATAGACAAGTCTATAAGGAGAACAACCATACTAGGGAGGTGCTAACTTCTTAGAATAATCAACCATTTGAGATCAAAAGGGCAGCATTTGCCCATGGACAAAGTTCAGAAGGATTAAGAAAGAAAAAGGAACAGAAATGGAAAACACCGGAAGTGGGATAAGTGATGCTATGTTGTAGGGATTGCAGTCAGTGACATGAAACAAAACGTGTATTAATTTTTTAATGCAAAACTGATTTGCTTTTGGTTTAGGGGGGAGGAGGAAATGATGCATGCGCTAGAGGGTAGACACGTGTTGACATGTGTGACGGAGCAGGCAATGTACAATTGGAGGGAGCTTGGCAGAGGAAAGATGGGGGTGGTGGGGGACACAGGGAAGAATGCAGTGGTTAAAGTAAATTGAGGTAAATGCTGTTAACTCTTGGAGCATGATGGGGATTGCACCTATGTAATGAAGCAAAGCATATGATTTGTTGAATGTAAAACTTATGATCTGCTCTGCAAACCTTCACTCAATTCACAATTAAAAAAACAACAACTAAAAACTGGTTTGCTCTTTAAACCTTTACCCAATTCATAATTAAAAAGAAAGAAAGAAAGAAACTTCAATAGAGGTTTGGAAGTTCCCCAGAAAGTAGAAATATTCACAAGCAAAGAAAGGATAAGAAACTAATGGAGCTTCAGATATCTCAGCTGTAATACTGGAAGATAGAAGACAATGAATAATGCCTTCAAAATCCTGAAGGAAAATGATTTTTTATTTGAAATTCTATGCTTAGCTAAATGTCAGTTTGATGTGAGTATAGAATAAAGATGTTTTCAAAACTCTGTTCTCAAAATTTATACTTCTCATATACCCTTTTTTTTATGAAGCTACAGGAAGAATGAGGGAGTAAACCAAGAAAGAGAATTATGTGGCTCCAGGAAACTGGAGATCCAACACTGGAAAAGATGCAAAGAGAATCACAAGTAGTAGTTCAAAGATCCCAGAATGACAGCAATACATCAGTAGAAGAGCACAGCCTGTCCTTAACCAAGGTGGTCAGGAGACTCAGAGCAGTTTCACCAAAATGATTAAATCTCTAGTATGTTGATGTAGAAGCATTTTGAGAAAAACTATTTAGAAAAGTAGCAGGAAGTTGGGGTACAGTTAGTGAATTGTTGTTAAATACCATTGAGTTGGTTCCAACTCATAGCAACCCTGTGTACGGTTTCTTAGGCGTGTCTGGTGAGTTTGAACCTCTAACCTTGTGGTTCAAGTGACCTTGTAGTCGAGTGCTTATCCTACAGTGCCACACCAGGATTCCAATTAGTGAATAGCAATTAATACATATTTTTTAATGAGGTAAAAATAAAAATTTGAAATTAATGATTAACTCCAACGAAAATAATCAGGTTTGTAGGAAAGCAAAGATAACCATGATGTACTCCATGGCTTAGCCGTGAATAGCTTTTATAGTAACATAAACTATAATGGGAGAATAGAAGGATGGAAAAAGTATGCCTATGTACGTAACAGAGTCCTGGTGTGGGTGATGTAGGATGAAGTCAGCAGTTCAAACCCACCAATCACTCCTCAGAAACACTACACAGAATCACTGTGAGTCAGAACCCATTCAATGGCACTTAACAGCAACAATATGAATGTAATGTCTAAAAATGAACGTTCAAGGCACATGCTATTCAGATATAATTATTTGTACAATTTGTTTATATAGTTCTGATAAAAATAAAACCTCAATGGATTTTTAAATTATATTCATTTTTTTCTATCACATTTGCACAGTTTTTGAAATTTAGTGATGTTGGTATTGGCTGACTTCTCTGTACACTACTGGTAAAAAATGAAATAGAATTATTTCAAATGATAATGTGTACATATCATCTTAAATCTTAAAATATGTATACTTTTTGATCCAGTGAATCCAATTCCAGATAAATATCCTTCAGAAATTCATAAGTACCTAAAACAAAAGAAAGTGTTCTGTTAGAACAGTGCTGGCTAATAGTAATCTAATATAAACAACATTATGTCGTTTAAAATTTTCTTGTAACCATGTTGAGATAAAATAATTTTAAGTAATGTATTTTATTTAACCTAAAATATGTAAATGATTTCACCCTGTAGTGAATATAAACATTATTAATGAGATATTTCACATTCTTCTATTTTTTACTAAGTCTTTGAAGTTTGGTATATATTTTACACCTACAGAACAATGACTACTGTATTTGAGAATGCAGTTTTAGAATGTTCATTAGTAACTTGCAATTCAGAGCAACTATCTTTATTAAAATGTTTTAACAAGTTAATTCAGCACTTGAGGTCCATTTGTGTATCCCAAGAAATTTGGAAGACAGCTACCTGGCCAACTAATAGGCAGAGATCCATATTTGTGTTCATTTTAAAGAGAGGTGACCCAATGGAATACAGAAATCATTGAATAATTTCAATAATATCACATGCAAGTAAAATTTTGCTGATGATAATTCAAAAATAGTTTTGAACTTCAAGCTAGATTCAGAAGAAGACATGGAATGAGGGATATCATTGCTGATATTAGCTGGATCTTGGCTGAAAGCAGAGAATACCACAAAGAGGTTTGCTTGTGCTTTATTGACTATGCAAAGCCATCTGACTTGTGTGGATCATAACAAACTAATGTTCAGATAACATTGCAGAAAGTGGTAGTTCCAGAACTCTTAAACTGTGCTCTTGAGGAATCTATACGTAGATCAAGAGGCAGTCATTTCAGCAGAACAAGAGGATACTGAATGATTTAATATTAGGAAAGGTTTGCATCATGGTTGTATCCTTTCGCCTTACCTATATAATCTGTATGCTGAGCAAATAATTGGAGAAGCTGGATAATACGAATGTTTTAGGCCAGGTTTTCTAGAGAAACAAAACCAGTGAAACTTATAAAGAGAAGTTTATATCAAAGAAATGACTTAGAATCATGGAGTCCTAAGTCCCCAGAGGAAGAGAGAGAGAGATAGACTTTTCCGCATGTCCATTATATTGGGAGTGGGTTACACCCCCAAGGAAACATCCTTTCAATTGATTGGCTACTCATAGCCAATCATCATAAATTAACTATCCACTGCCAAACAACTGGGAATTCTGGCCCACTCAAGTTGACACAGAACCCTAACTAGTACAATGAAGAAGAACGTAGCATCAGGATCAAAGGATGAGTCATTAACAAGCCGTGATAAGCAGATGACACAACTTTGCTTACTGGAAATGAAGAAGACTTGAAATGTTTGCTGATGAAGATAGAAGACTACATCCTTCTGTATGGATTGCACTTGTATTAGGCACATCAGCTGCATAAGACCTCTTTAATGTGTGAAATAGCAAAGAAGTCAGTTTGAGGACTAAGGTATACCTGACACAAGCCATGGTATTTACATTTGCCACATATGTATGTGAAAGTCGGACAGTGAAAATAAGGAAGACCAAAGAAGAATCGGTGCATTTGAATTATGGTGTTGGTAAAGAATATTGAAAGTACTGTGGACTGCCAGAAGAACAAACAAAATTATCTTGGAAGAAACATGGCTGGGTTTTTCCTTAGAAGCAAGGATGGTGACATTTCATCTTTCTTTCTTTGGGCATATTGTCAGGAGGGGCCAGTCCCTAGAGAAGGACATCATGCTTGGTAAAGTGGAAGATCAGCAAAAAAGAAGACAACCCCCCCCCCCAATTAGTCGATAGACACAGTGACAGCAACATGGGTTCAAACGTAACAATTGTGAGGATGGTGTTTTGCCCTATTGTGCATAGGATCATTATAAGTTGGAACCAACTCGACAGCACCTAACTAAACAACATCAGTTCAACATTAACTGAACAAATACTATATTTTCACACAGTGCCAGGAGATCTCTGGGTGTGATGTGATATGAAAAAAGCAAATTACCAAACTGCATGTAAAATTTAGCCCTGTTTTTATATGTGTGTCTACACACATATGTGTATGTTAGTGTATAAAGAGAAAAAAGAAAATCTAGAAAAGGCTAACACTCATTGCCATCATCTGACTCCTTTTGTAAATAAAGCTTTATTAGCTTTGTTTTATAAATAAAGCTTTATTAGCTCCTTATACCTTATAAGGAGCTCTGGTAGCATACTGGTTATAAATCAGGCTACGAACTGCGAGGTCAGCAATTCGAAACTACCAGCTGTTCCACGGGAGAAAGATGAGACTTTCTGCTCCCGTAAAGATTTATAGCCTCGGAAACCCTGTACAGGGTCGCTATGATTCAGAACCAACTCCACGGCACATAACAACAATAACACCTTATATTTAAATAATGTCTGTGACTGCTGTGTTCATGCTATGTGTCAGACTTGTGTAGTTTCAACAAAGGCTGTATGACTCACAAAGCTGTCTTTTACAGAAATATTTTGCCAGCCCTTTCTCACTATAGTTGCATGTGATAACATCTTGTATGTTGTTTTTAAACAATGCTCTAGTATTAACAATCACCATGTTTACTTCATAATTGGAAATAATATGTAAGTAATAATTTTATAAGGAAAAAGCTCCACAGTTAATCAGACAGTTCATCTTCTGACCTGTGTCCCTAGAGCACAGTGGATTCAGTTGAATGGCGTTTTACCTGTGTCCTGCTGGAGGAGTTTTCTTTAGATTAAATTTGGAGCCAATCGGAGTGTCTCTGGCAGCACTTTTGAAGAATGCAACCTTCCTCTAAACTCAGAAAACCAAGCCATTGCCATCGAGTTGATGAGACCTGGGGAGTTGATGCCAACTCATAATCACCCTCCAGGACATAACAGAGTTTCCCTGTAGAGTTTCTAAGACTGTAATCTTTTAGGAAGCAGGCTGCCACATACTTCTCCCACAGAGCAGCTGGTGGGTTTAAACTACCAACCTTTAGGTTAACCGCACTAAACCACTGCATCACCAGGCTCCTTAGCCTTCCACTGTTATTGCTGTTCAGTGCTGTCAAGTCAGTCCCGATTCATAATGACTCTGTATTGCATTTCTGAGGAGCAGCTTGGTGGGTTTGAATCATCAACCTTGCAATTACCAGTCCAGTTCTTAGCCTGTAGTGTCACACCAGAACTCCACAGACTATCGAAAAGTTTGGGTTATCAAAATGTATTGCTCTGGTAGCGTAGTGGTTACGAATCGGGCTGCGAACCTTAAGGCCAACAGTTCGAAACTACCAGCCGCTCCGTGGGAGAAAGATGAGGCGTTCTGCTCCCGTAAAGATTTACAGCCTCGGAAACCCTGTACAGGGTCGCTATGGGTTGGAACCGACTCGACGGCACTAAACAACAACAACAACATTGCTAGTCTAATAAATTACATTAAGTTCTGCCAACTTCCCTGGCAACTGGATAGGGGACAGGCAGTTATACTATTTCTCTAGTGCTATCTTAAGTTCTGCTGCTCCTCGCTGCTTCTACTGTTTTTAGGTGTAGTTTTTATAAACATGTATTGCTAGTTGCAAATTTGGTTGCTTTTTGCAAACCAAATCAACAATACCTTTGTAGCACAATCGATATATTTTTCAATGCATATATTTTTGGAAGTGCCTCACTCCCAGAGGCAGTATTGTCAAACTGTGCTTGATCTGACCTAGATGACCTGCAGACAGTATCACCCTGGAGAGAGTGCGAGATGCTGAGATGAGAAGAGTTTGCTCTGACAAGGCACATAGATACTCCCATTCCAGCCTCTTCTTACCACCGTTCCCTCCTTCCACCATTTCCACAGATCTTCCACTTATAGAAGACCTAAATTTAAGAAGACAGTGTATTTTTCAACAAGTGCATTTGTTCAACAATCAAGTTGTTTCCCAGGGAGCCATCAAGGCAAGTGGTCAGGTCCCCTCAAGGCGAACCCCCTTCCAAGACTGAAACTCAAATGGAATACACTAGCAGGCATATGGTCCTGCTGCTGACCACACTGGTCACCGATAAGGGGATGAGGGGGAAAAACATCAATGAAGTTGTGAACTAAATCTGACCACATTCAATAGACTCCTGTTAACCTGGATTGAGACCTAGTTAGCCACCAGTTTGACGAGACCTGGAGACTCTTGGGCCCAGGGCCAGGGACATGACCCCAGAGGACTAGAATGGAGTGTGAAGCAAACAGCTGATATAAAGTGAGGGTGGTACACAAGAACACCCACACTTGCAGATAGTACCCATGTGACTGCCATGGCATCAGTGGCTGGATGATCAGAACACGACTAGAGGAAGAAAGAAGAGGGGGGACAAAAAAAGCAATAACCCACTGTAAGTGGATGATCTTGGCTTATGCTTGTGGATGCAGTATGACATAGGAGCAGACAAATCTCTAGAGTGAGGATCATTCCCACCCCCTTGGTACACAGAGTCGACAGGGAGGGGGAACTTGGACATTGGCTACCCAAAATGGGGGGACTACAAAGGCAAGAAGTGACTGGCCTACAAGCTTTCAATAGGCAACCTAGCTCCAGAGGACAAAGGGAATCGTAGACCCTCCACTGAATTGCTTCCAACCTGTCTGGATGGGGTTGGTAAAAAGGTGAGGGGAAAAGGATTCCTGTGGTTCAATAGGGAATGATTGCTATCTGGTCTGACAGTGAGTTGGAAAGGTAAATGTAAATGTTTGGTAACAAAAGGAGGAGAGTGGCTGATTTTGCAGTCCAGGAGCGGAGATCCCTGGAACCGTCAAGGGAGAAAAGCGAAGTTCGAGACTGTGTCTGGAGACGCAGTGACACTAGGATTGGAGGCAGAGGCAATGACATGGATGGAAGGAGCAGCTGGGGACTCTGGACTCAGGGAGAGAGAGGGGTTGTGTGCTGGCGGCCAGGTGTAGGAGTGTGGGGTGTACCCTTTGGGTGTTTGATGATTCATGCAGGGGACCGTGATCATTGCAATGAAACAAAGTATAATAGGATAAATGTGAAGATAATGTTCACCCATGTAAACTAACACGTAAATCACAATAAAAACTAAAATTATTTAAGTTGAGGCATATAGGAAATTGTTATAAATCTCTAGAACAATGCAAGTGTAGGACTTGAAAATAATTAACATTTTAGCAAATACTTTGCTCAAAACCTTTATAATTTTCAGTTATATACAACTCTTGTTGAGATGAGTATCATTCCCATTTTATAGATAGGAAAGCTGAAGTAGAGAATTATGGAATAATTCTTCACAGTAATCATTTAAAGACTTAGACAAAAAACTTAAATTTTACAATTCAAATATGTTACTAATATTTATAAGTTAAATATATTACTAGTATTGAGGACTAAAGGTCAAAGTAGTATTTCATCTGAGTCTTTCTTAAAGATAGTACGATAAGATATTATTTGCTTTGTTATTGTGTGATATAGTTGGAGAAATGTGGAATTAATTTTAATAGTAATTGTTTTTGTTGTTAAGTGACGTTGATTTACTCTGACTCATAATGACCCTGTATAGGGTTTCCAAGAAGCAGCTGATGAGTTTGAACTGCCAACCTTTTGGTTAGCAGTCCAGTGCTTATCCTACAGCACTATACCAGTACAATAAATGACAGTAATCTCTGGCATGCAAATAAAGCTTATTTCTTTAAAATGAAGTTATACTTCATAGAAAAAGTATAGCTATGTTATACTTAAAAGAGTATAGCAACAATATTTAAAATACTAATTATTTATTATGCTAGGTAGTCCAGGACTTAACCACAGGGTTCTGTTCCAGTGAGTCTGTTGTAAATTGGTTCTGCTGTAAGCTGATTATCCCATTTAATTCTTTTTAGTTGTCATTATTGCCTTATAGTATCACTTTCTTTATAGATCTAATTTTTATTTGTCTTTGGGGGTTGGAAACATTACAACAACTGTATGTAGTACACATTACTAACAATAAAATGTGCCAAACAACCAGAAACAGACGTTCATTAAGTATGGTTCATAAATCTTTTGCCTAGACATTGTTGTATTTAACTACCATAATAATGATGAAGTTGATAGGACCAAGCTTATTAGCCCTGTCTTATAGAATTAGAAACCAAGACTCTCAGAGGATGTTGATAATAGAGCTGGGCCTGGAGTCCAGCTCTTCTGTCACCTACATATCCAGGAAGCAGTTTAATGGTTTGACAAACTCCAGCCTGAAATAATTCTTATGGGGATGCCCTGAAAGCCTATTAGTAGCCATTGATTCCCGGGCATGTGTTAGGTGAAGTTAAGTTTAAGGGGTAGGCAACTGATAAGGTTCCCAAGTAAGCCTGTTTATTTGAGTCAGATGGTCACTGATACAGCAAAGAGGTCTGGCCTGTACAATGGGGATGATGTCTTCTTTCTTAGATTTCCTGAGGACAGTGCTTCTGTGCCAACTAGTAATTCATCGAGAGCAGGAATTAGTATGAGATACATGAAATGCTATCAGCAGGTACCGTGCCCAAAGTCACCAGGTATTTCTCAGTGCTGATGTTTACTGCCACTTCATCCAGATCAGCAGAGGGCAAGGCATTGTGTTTAACATCCATCTAGTTCTTGAGTTGTTCATTAGGAAACAAGATTTCTCCTTTAACCCTTGTTCTTACAGAACAGGTTTGCTGACATTATCATTGGGGTGCTGCCAGAATGTGCTCATGAAGAGGTAAATGTAGGGCTGAGGGTGGCACCACAATTCACCAAGCTGAATCCTCTCTCCTCAACTTTTTGTTTTTGCTGTTTTCCTCCCAATTTTCTGTTTTGAAATTTTCTAATCTACAGAAAAGTTGAGAACAATGCAAGGACTGTTTTGAAATTTTCTAATCTACAGAAAAGTTGAAAACAATGCAAGGAACCGCTATATATCCTTTACCTAGATTAAAGAATTAGGGTTTTGCCACATTTGCTTCAACTCTGTGTGTTGAGTATATGTGTTGAGTTTGTGGACAAATTGTATTATCTTTTCATTCCATTTTTCCATAAGTTTTTTGAAGCCCCTCATAAATGTGGGGTTTTTTGTTTTGTTTGTGTTTTGTCTAATCCATTTGAAAGTTGCTGGCACTATCAGACTATATCCCTGAATACTTAAACCTAATACTTAAAAAATAGACATTCTGTCATGTAACCCACAATGCCATTGATACACCTAAGAAAATTAATAACAGTACCATAATCTCTAGTATACAGTCCATATCACATTTCCTCCATTGCCCCCAAAGTTAATTTTATCATGTCCAGGATCTAATCAGTGGGCATGCATTGCATTTGGTTTTGATTCCAATTTAGTTTCTTAATTACTTAGTCTCTTGTAGTTTGTAACTGTCATTCCTGTATTTAAAAAAAAGACGTTTTTGAAAGTCCAAACTTGTTAGCCTATGGAGTGTCCCACATTTTTCATTTGTCTGATTTTTTTCCTTTCATGATTAAATTCAGATAAGATATTTTTTGACAAGAATACTAGGTAGATATTATTGAATACTATCTACCATATCATGTCAGGAGATAAATAAGATTTTGGCTAGGTTGCTATATTAATCAGCGATGCTAAGTTTGATCACTAGCAGAAACATGGGTCTCCCTTGGGCAAGTCCAAAGTTAAATTTTTTTTTCCCCAAAGTTAATTTTGTAGGTTTCTTTCACATACTGTTAAGCAACGTTTTAATGTTTTTTAAAGATTTTATTATTTATGAAAACAATTAAAATTTCCAATATAAAAAAATGGTGTGTATAGACTACCAGTAAACAGTATTTACCTCTCTACCCCTTTGTCTTTGATTAAATATCTCAAAGACTTTTTATACTAGACTTTTTTTTGTCTCTTTCCTCCCTTTATGACTGTTGAAATTTTTGCAAATTGACTACTGGTGACAACCCCAGCTCTTGAGACAGTTAAGAAATAAATCAGTACGCATTTATGAAGGAAGATTCATAGTAATAGGAACATTTGTTGAACCTTTCCCATGTACCAGGCACTATACGAAGTACTTTCTGTGGATTGTCTGCATTTAGTAACCCAATTAGGTAAGCTCCATTATCTCCCCATTTTACAGATTAGGAAGCTCAGGCACAGAAAGATTGAGGATCATGTCCAAGGATCCACAGCAAGCAAGTGGTGAAGCTGGGGTTCACCCCCAGAGCTGACTCATTCTAGAGCCCAGCTCGTATGCACTGTAGTGTGCTGCCTCTAGTGCTGTGCACCAGGTATTGTACCAGATGCTGTCTCTTCCATTGCCTTGTATAGTTCTCACATCAACCTGTAAAAAACATTCTCAGATAGATGACTTACTTACCCAGGGGCATGTGATAGCCGAACCGTTTATTCTATTTTGTGGTTCTCTCCCATGTTTCAGCCAAAGTCTTTAACAGCAGAGTGGTTTGTCCAGCGGGGTCCCTTTTCCCACTCCCCAGCACCCACATAAACAGGACTCCTGTGCTGGAAATGAGACCAGGTGGCAGAAGCAGCCGCACAAGCAAGAGAAGCCTGATCGGGTCCACATTAACCAGATGACAGGAATGAGAGCCTTCAGTTACAGTTCGGGGACCATCAGTGAGAAGTGGGAATGACACTGAACCTGAAATAAAGGTTGTTGACATAAGACTGGTCTTTCAAGGGAAAGTGTTTCCTTACCATCCACTCTCTCACCAAAGAGGATATGACAGTCTTGTTATTTGAGTACCTTCAAACCAGTGATCAAAGCCATGAAGAAATTGCTAAAGGAAAGTGTGACTGTTTATAGTTTCTGGTGCCCACTTTTTATTTCCTTTTTAGAATTTTTTTTTTTTTTTTTAAAGCATCCCGACTGAAGCTACATAATCCTAGCAGGATGAATGGAGAGGAGAACTTACCCACTGTGTTCAAGGGAGCAAAGTGACTTTTAGAAGTCAGCTATGCAGTTACTTTTACTTTAATAAAAAGCTGTGTGCATTTTTGCTATATCAGAGAATCTACATGTTTAGGATAAACTTCCTTCAGTCTCTGCCATGGTTAAATCATTCCTGAGTGTTTCCATTTATTAAAAGAAGCAATAGGACTTATTTTTACAGGGGTTTTTGAGGATTACATCTATACACATGCACATACACAGAGTAGGCAGTCAATATAGAAGATATTATCATGATATGATCAAGTGCTATGGGTCCGGGATCCTTGATATAAGATACCTTCCCAAAATTAGGACAACTGGCCCCTCCATCCAAGGAAAACAAACATTCCAGACACTGTTTGGCTCGGGTTCTAAGCTAGACACCAGGTCTTCCTTAGTGACCTCTTTGACGCTGACAAGAGGATCCTGTTGCCATGGTGCCTGTCACACTCTATCTTTCTGTTTCAGGTGGTTAGCTCAACCAATGGAGAGCTGAATGTTGATGACCCCACGGGAGCCCACTCCAGTGCACCAATTACAGCTCACCCCGAGGTGGAGGTAGTGGAGGAAGCTAAGTACGTTCATCTTTCAAGGGGGCTCTTGAGTCATGGGTTGAAGAGTCTCTCTATGTCTCTTCCTCTCTGTGTGCTGCCCATTTCAGACTGAATTCTTCATGCTTGTGTCTGCAGCTTCCTTTTTTTGACCATCTTATTTTTGCATGGTAATGCAAGGCTGCTGCTGCCCTTCTTTAGCTGTGAATTCTGGGAGATTAGTTCTCTTTTTTAGCGCACATGGTTCAAAAGACTTAATCAGAGCTGTGGAGCTTCTTCCTCCCTATGGGATATAGAGAAAAATATACCTATCTAAACCATGGCCCATTCTTGAACAGTATTAGTACCGGGTTCTTAGCTAATTACTCTGGGTGTGTAGTCCTAGAGCAAGGATGTCAGAGCCATTTTATTTTCTCTCAATCATCCTGGATTTAAGGAGACTCAGATAAGTGAGGCAAGAAAAATAACCTCTGCACATGTGAGTGAGAGAGTCTTTGGGAATGAAAGGAAGTCACATTATTCCCAAGAGGATGAGGCGGTTACCCCACATGGTTTTCTGCTTCTCTTGCATGTGTATGTCTTGCCCTGCCCATACCACCACTACGTACGCTTTGGTGCTCTCTGCATGGTCTGTGTTTAAACTCTTAGAATCTGGGGTAGAAAGTGAAATAACTGTGGATTCTGCTGTAAAAGCAGCATTTCTATCACTGATTTCCCTTTCTTCCTCCTACCAAATTCAGACATAGATTTAAACTCCCAAGAAAATATCAGGTAGGGTGATACAGTTCCCTCACAAGTCAGTAATTTGCTGCCAACCCAGATATGTATGATGTTTTTGTTACTGTTTTTTGAAGGCTTTGAGAAGGTTATCCCGGTGTCATGTTCTCTGAAGCAGGCAACTGATTTACAGTGTTCATATTCTCTTTATCGTCTCTTGAGTCCTTAAACGGCCTAAATGCAAGTCAGAACAAGTTCTCTCTCTGGGTGTATGCTGGTGAGAAGCCAGCCAAGACCTGCATTTATTCTCCTTCCAGATGCGTTTCCCATGTGCCCGTTCCCCGTGACTCACTTGCCCATGTACTAATGAGCTCATTTTTACCTTCAAGAGGTTCTTGCTTTGGAAAACTGGGGCTTGAGCATACCTAGCCAGTAGATAAAAAACATTGAGGAAGACTTGGACTCTCCTGCCTAGTCCCTGAGGACTGTTGGCAACTTCAGGTGCTAATCTCCTGGTTTCTATACGGTACTGATGACATAGGAGAGAGAGCAAGCAGAGGGAGTTTTTATGCCAGGAGGAGACCCTTACTACGGAAGCAGGCTCCCTATTCTTAAAGATTCTGGATTTCTAAATGGTACTCACAGTTTTTCAGTTTCCATGACAAAACTACATAAATAATTAAGTACTCTAGCATTCTCAACCTTGGCTGTAACTTAGAGTCACCTGAGGAATCTTAGAAAATGCAAACACCTGATAAATAATAAATCTAAATCCTGACCCCAGAGTTTCGGATTTCACTGATCTGGGGTGTGGCCAGAGCACTGTATTTTTTAGATGTTCAGGTGATTTTAATGGGTAGCCAAGTCTGGGAACCAAACATTGTTTGGGCTTTTCTACCTCCCTCTCCATCCTCAATTCACCTTTGTGAATTGTACTTTAAAGACTAAGTTTAGCACAGGATTTAAGTATTCTTTCAGTGCAAAGATAGAATGGACTGTCGACTTATAAAATGCCCTACACAGGTTTCTCAGTTCATTTTGGTAAATGTGTACTCTTAATTGTGTATGTGAGTGTGGTGTTTGTGTCCTATGTGTAAGGTAGGGGGCAGTTTACCCAGGTAGATCTCAATCTTGTGTATTTTGTTCTGGTATCATCTAAGCCCTAGGATATAAAGAGAATTTAAAGTTTTAGCAAGAAGGGCCACTATGCCTCGTTGGCCCCAGGTTTGGACCTGCTGAAAGGTGTGGAAACTGTAGGTGAGCGATTGTATTTGATCAAATGCTACCCCAAAATTCATGGCTTGGCATTTTGTGTGCTGGTTCCCTTAGTACTTTCATAAGCTACGAATTCATCCTGCCCAGGAAACTGTCAGGGCATAGCTATGTGCTATTCTCTTGGCCTTCTAGAAGTATGGGGAGCCAGGAGGGAGTAGCCATGTGTTCACCTGCTTGCTCGTTTTTATGGGAAGAAGTCACAGCTAGAAAAGCACAAGACGTCCCGAACAGCCTTTCATTACATGCAGCTGTGATACCATTTGTCCATGCAGCCTGCTTGTCGCGGAAAGGGGGTTGTTGTTTCTTTTGAGACTCAGCTCTGGGACTTGGAGACTATATGAAACCGTCATTTCCAACCTTCTGATTCGGGGTTTCTCACCCAGCTGGTTTTATGTAAAGGAGAGAAACAACAGTCTTGGATTTCGTTCTATGTACAGATGAACATATGACTTCCTTTTTTCACTAGCTGCCCTTGTTTATGATTAGAAGGGTAGTAAAAACAGTTGGTTTTTCTTACAGTAATAACACAAGGAATTTTGGAGTATCCACTGACTTTGGCTATAATTTAGCAAATATGGACCTCATTTCTCCATAGAATTAACAAAATCGGGTTTAGGTCCTTCGGTGGCAATTTTACCTTAATTTATAGCAGCAACCCCTTTCCCTCTAATTCCTCTCATAAGAAAAGTGATTGTCTCTTAAATCTTTTATCCCTTTGTAGAGGAGAAGCTAACTGCTGGTTGCTTTGGTCAGGAATGTTAGACTTGTAGAAGGGACAAGCACTTCTCTGCCCCTCAGAATACTTGACAGACCTCATGTGAGAACCAAAATGGCTCAATCTTGGTACCTGGCTGGGCTGTTATAGGCACGGTTTCCTTGCTACCTTCCTAGAAATTACCTAGGAAAGCCCATCCTAGGGCCCCTCCCAACTCTGCATTTTGCCTTACCCCACGTTGAGATCCATCCAGCACCTATCAGATCCTGTCCCCTACAATTTTGAGTGGGGACCTAGTAGCCCCCGACTTGAGACCAGGTAGCCCCACAGGCCCAAGGGAGGCCTGTTTACCCTCTCCCCTTCCCACCCCCTTTGACAGGAAGAAACTAAACACAGGCACGTCCTGCATGTTTGCATGGCTCACAGGGTGTCGCTTCCATCTCACCTCTGTGGACTAATCTCTCTCTCTCTCTCTCTCTCTCTCTCTCTTCCTTTCTGTGTTTTTCTCTTTACACACTCTGTAGCTGCCTGAAAATGCTCAACTTGTGGTGAGTCCCTCTCTCCAGTCCACATGCAAGGGGAGTGGACCAGACTAGGCTGGGATTGACAAAGCCAAACAAAATGCCTTTAGGAACACAATGAATGGCTTACATTTGCCATCTTGTGCCATAACCCGCCAGACTTAGGAACTAGATCCATCCACAAGGTAGAATGGGGCAGGTCTGTACCTAGGAATGAATCTTTCTTCTTTCCTCTCAAACCCACCTCATCGCTGCCTTCTCCTGCCTAAATAATGTCCCACTCCAGAATTACCTCTTTATTTTTTTAACTGCGTGAATTTCCTTCCAAATAAATACAACCAGATATTATTGGAAGGAAAGGGACAGAAGTAGGATGAGGTTAGAGTAGCATTTGTTTAGATTGTTACAGCCCAAAGGACAGTGTTGTTGCCAGATAATCTCACATTTTGTGGCTTGGTCTTTAACCTGGAAATTGGCTGCTTTGGAAAAAAATCTGACTTTATGATTCAACTGGTTCCTCCCTCTCTATAGTATGAATTCGTCCTCCCCCCAAAAAGAGAGCTCCTTCTTGGGGGAGAGATGGACCTTTTGTTGTTGTTACTGTTGTTGTGGGGCTTTTTGTTTTTATTGTTGTTTGTCCTTTTTTGTTTTTAAATTCCTTCTAAGATTAAATAGTGAGCCAAGGGTTGACTCAGCTAAGGTGATATTGGACCCTGTCTTTTTCCATTCCTGGAAAAGGCTTCTCAAAAGCATTCTTGGAAACAATAGGGAACATATGGAAGGGGAAACCCTACTGAATCCCTACGTGGTGAGGAACATACATTCCTGCTACAAGACAGGGGAGCCCTTCTTGACTCTTGTGCTAGACACTGCCTGTGACCTTCCTGCTGCAGTTGAGCTTGCTGATCTGTTGCATCTGGATTTGTAACTCCACATTGTCTGTGTGCATAGGGTCATACTCTACAGATTCTGTCAGACTCAATGACTACCCTCATTACTACCTAACTTTCAGTGACTGCATTGGGCACCAGTTTCTCTAGCCTAAAGCAAATTTCCTACCGGGATTCCCCAAGTAGCAGGGGTATAGTGCAGATAATATCAATTTAATGAAGATAGGACTTTGTAAGCATAGGGTATCAAGGAGTATATTTGGCCTGTTCATTTAGCAGACAGTCGTCTGTATAATCTGACATTGTCCTGCTTTGTTTTGTTTTTAACCCTTGTGAGGTGTCAATCACATAATCTTGAATTAGTACATGCTCATCCAGCCCTGTGCTTGGAACTCTTAAGGAGTCCCAAGGTGTAGACCCTATTCCAAAGATCTTAAGTACCACCTAGCTGGGGAAGATCAAGTACAAACACAGGTGTAGAAAGCTAAGTCGTTCTCCAGGGCATTTTGTCCCTTGAGAGGCTAAGAGGAAAAGAATCGTTGTGGATAGGACCAGTCAAGGAAGACTTGGGATTTGACTGGGACTTGAGGCAGGTATTAGCACAAAGGAAGGATGTACAAACATGACAAAGAAGGGGAGCATAAAAAGATGACTAGTTGAAGGGGGAGCATCCAGGAAAAGGTATAAAGGAGACATTAATTCTTATGGGCTTGCCTTTCGGGAGGTGAAAGAGAAGTCACTGTGAAGTTAGAAGTGGGTCTAAGTGGTTTTTCATACTTTTTTTAAATTTAGCATCTTTAAAAGCACAAAATCATTAAAAAAAGAATAAATTCACTTACTGCTTAAAATAAAAGGATATGAATAAAAATTGACATAATGTTAGTGATCTCTCTAAAAATCATGGTTAACAGGTAAGTCTATTAAAATATTTCTGCCCCCGTGAAATTTAATTTACCTTCCTTAATATTAATTTCAGGACATTATAAGAAAATATTTTTTAAAATCTTGAAATACACATGATACTTGGCTTATTGAATATATTCACACTCATTAATTTTTTGTTGTTGTTAGGTACCATTGAATTGTTTTTTTTTTTTTAATTTTTTTATTTAAGGTTTTTATTGTGGATTGAGTGAACGTTTACAGGGCATATCATCCGTTTTACATTCAACAAATCATACACCTTGTTTCATTACAATGATTATAATCCCCTCCGTGTACCATCAGATAACAGTATTTCTCTCTATCTACTTTAGCTTTTTAAAAAACAAACAAACGAAAAAACCACTCAGGCATATATGTTGTTGTTGTCAGGTGCCATCGAGTCGGAACCGACTCATAGCGACCCTGTGCAGCACATTTGCCCAATGCAGTACGTCGTCTGATCTCTTGACTGCTGCTTCTGCGAGTGTTGATAATTGATCCAAGAAGAATGAAGTCCTTGACAACTTCAATCTTTTCTCCATTGATAAGAATGTTGTTTATTGGCCCAGGAATATATAATAATTTATATCTCCA
>NW_006408522.1:5007003-5008146 GCF_000296735.1 Chrysochloris asiatica
TTTCACATTGTAATTGTTTTGATCATAGACTGACCTCCCAGATCCTCTGTTCTTATAATTTTATTCTGTTTTTGACTCTTCCATTTGTCAATTGAGTTCAGGGTGATGCTGCCACGTATGTCGTTCTGTAGTTGTTGTTTGTTCTTGTTGGTTCTCAGTTACAGAACTTCCTTTAGGATGTTTTTCATAGCAGGGTTGGCTTTGGCAAAATCCATTAGCTTCTGCTTATCCTGGAATGTTTTGATTACACCATCATATTTGATTGACAGCTTTGTTGAGTAGAGGATTCTTGGGTGGCAGTTTTTTCCTTTCAGGGTTTTATATATGTCTCCCATTGCCTTCTTGCCTGCATGGTTTCTGTTGAGAAATCCAAGCTTAATCTGATTTGCTTGCCTTTGTATGTTACATTTCTCTTTTCCCTAGCTGCTTTCAAGATCCTGCTATCTTTGATTTTGGAGAACTTGATTATTATATGTTTTGGTGATTGTCTTCTAGGGTCTATCCATCCTGGGGTTCATTGAGCTTCTTGAATGCTTATCTTTTCACTTTTCAGGATGTTAGGAAAATTTTCTTCTAGAAGCTCTTTAACTATCTGTGGACTTGTGTGATTGCATCCTGGGGTTCATTGAGCTTCTTGAATGCTTATCTTTTCACTTTTCAGGCTGTTAGGAAAATTTTCTTCTAGAAGCTCTTCAACTATCTGTGGACTTGTGTGATTGTTCCTGTTCTGGAATGCCAATAATTCTTGTTAATCCTCTTCATGCTGTCCAACATGAATCTTAGGCCTTCTTCAGAGTTTTTTTTATCCTTTTTGCGTTAGTAGTGTTGAGAGATTTATCTTCTAGCTCACTAGTTCTGGCTTCTATCTCTTCAGTTGTACTCCTTTGCCTTTTCAGTGTATTGTCCATTTCTGATATTCTATTATTAATCGTTTAGACCTCTTTCAGTAGGTTTTGAATTGTTTCCAATTCTGTATCTATCTTGATTGTTCCTGTAGCGCTTTCCTGACTTGTTCCTTATTTTTCTCAACTCCATTATATAGTGTTTTGATACATTTTATAATTATTTTTCTGAATTCCTTCTCAGGCATTTCCAAAGCCTGCCCATCTTCCAGTATGGAGTGTAGGTCTACTTCCAGCTCAT
>NW_006408522.1:5008911-5057231 GCF_000296735.1 Chrysochloris asiatica
TTGCTTCTGCCACAAATTCCCCCAGCTGTGAGCCTTCCAACCTTCTAAGTATTCCTTTATATGTGGTTCAGAGTTCTGGGACCATCCCCTGAACCTGCTTGGTCAGGTATTCTGTGTTGTTGTTGGCAGAGCTCTGTACTACACGTCCACCCAATCCGCCATCTTGTTTGTTCTCCTGTTTCTCCTTGTTATGAGTGCCCCATCAGCAAATGAGGGTCCTGAAACCTTACTCCATTTGCATCATCGTCAGCTCTACTTTGAGGAGGCAGCTTTTCCTCATTTTTATTTTGCGTGCCTTCCAACCTGAGGGGCTCATCTTCCAGTACTATATTCAGGCACTATATCTGACTATGTTTCACTGCTATTCATTGGTTTCTCAGTCGCTAACCCTTCAGAAGTAGTCTTGCCTCTCCTTCCTAGTCTGGGTTAGCCTGGAAGCTTCACTGAAATTTGTTCACTATGGGTGACCCTGCTGGTATTTAAATGACCAGTGTCATAGCTTCCAGCATCATAGCAACCCACAAGCCACCACAGTACGACAAACTGACAGACAAGTAGTGGAGACCTATTAATACTACAAAATAAATGTCATTGATACTCTGAGAAAATCTTTTCTGAAACCCTCTTATGAAGATACTGTGACTAAAACGGGAATCTTAGCTACAGTGGAGAACTTGGGGGTGTGGGAAGGAAGTAATACTTCTTTTTATCAGTATGAATATTGCTGGCATTAAAACTGGTGAGATGAGACTAGGAGACTAGACAATAGTTTCCTCAGAAAAACTTTTCTTTCAGGCGTCCACCCAGTTTGAGTTACACCTCTGACTTTATTCCCTCCATTGTTAACATGTCTAACTCGTCTGCCACCTTCTGCAGTTTCATTTCCCATGTGTCTCCTTCCTAGAAAGGACACATCTTTGGCACCCATGCCATAGCTCTTATCTCCTTCTTCTGGATTTATCATTGCCTGAGTGATAGTGATGTTCTCTGATTCAAAGACAGGAGTGAGGAGGGTGGGACACAGGCACTGTGGCTGGCTGTCCTTCAGGCGTCATCACGGGAATGCTGATGAAGCAGTTCTTAAACCCAGTCTAATAGGACAGCAGCAGTCTTGGGAAGCTAGGTTGAGGGTGGAGGGGTATATTGCATCTTCTCAGTCGGGAGACCTGTGCTCACAGTTCCTGGTGAAGTCAGGGTTTCACTTGTGTACCATCTAGTGGTGGAGGCAAGAAGAAGGAATTCTTAATTCTTCATTGGTAGGCTCTTGAGATCCTCCCAGACTTCCAAACATCTGATTTGGTTGCCTTAGTTTAGCTAACCTGCTCATTGGCCATAGAATTGCATTAAATAATTTAGCCCTCTGCATCAAGGGGTGGACAATGCAGACCATTTCCCTTGCATCTTTGAGGACCCCTAGCCTTGGTTCTAGACAAAGATAAGGTTTCTGGATTCAGTGTTAGAGTAGGAAATAAATCTTATTTATTCTCTCCCCAGAATTGCCTGTTTGGGCCCTGTTGAGCCTGCAGTGTTGTGGTAATTAGGCAGAGGCACTTCAGATGGAGATGACCCAGTTATTTTCTTCGGCTTTCCTAGCAGATACTGCCCACTGCCTCCAATGTGCTCACTGTAAATGGTGGGCGGCCCTGTGGGTGGGTGCAGGGGGAAAATCCCACCCCTTCAGTAAGTAGAACCAGCTAGAGGTCAGCTGGAAGCTGCAAGCCCTCCCTGCACTGACTTGTAATGTTCCTTGTGCTCCAGGTGCTGCTGTTTCTTTAAGAGGAAAAGAAAGAAGACTGCTCAGCGCCACAAGTGACCAGTGCCTCCCAGGAGTCCTCAGGTCCTGGGGACTCTGACTTAATTGCACCTGCAGCTCCTGCCATTTCTCATTGGAAGGGACTCCTCTTTGGGGGAGGGTGGAGATCCAAACCAAAAAGAAGAAAACAGATACCCCAGAAGGAGCCAGTGTGAGCAGCCAGAACCCAGTGAGTCAGTAGCCATTCCCACCTGCCTGCGGCTCTGAGCAGGTCCCAGAGCTGCTGCTCCTCCACTGCTTGCCCTTGGGGCTACCTGGCTGACTCTCCTCCCATTGTTTACAGTGAAGGTGTCATTCACAAAAACTCAAGGACGACTAGTCTCTTCCCTCCCCTTAGTTTGCTCCTGGTGTTCTTGGCCACTCTCACCCCTCTCCAGCATAAAAGCGAGTGAACAAAAGCTTTGTCTGCCGAAGGAGCTTTGGAGGCTGGGGGTGCAGCCAAGAAGGTGGGAGGAAGATGGCAGCCCTGGGCTGGAGAGGAACCTTCTCCACCTACCAGGTATGTCCGGCAGTCTGGCTTCCTCTTGTGCCTGTGCAGCCTTCATCCCCAGCTGCTCACAGGGTACAGGTTCCTTCCTCCCTCCCTCCTGTTAAGTGACACTGTAGGACACAAGCTGTGAGAAATCTGCAGTCTGCTGTCCCCAAGCATTGGCGTTCTTAGCTTTCTTGACAAGTGAACTGTCCTCCAGATGGAAGAAGGACAGTGCAAATTGGTGTGAGCAAAGGAAAAAAAAAAACTGACTTTATTGCACTTTTAGTTTTTTTTTGGTTGTTTTTTAAAACAAAAAACATGACAGATGCATATTGTGTCTGGTTATATTGGGGTTTTACTTTTTCTGTCTTGAAGAGGATAGGGCCGCCTAAGCCATTCAGAGAGAATATGGGTCCAGAGGACATTCTCAGTGGAAAGATTTTGATCTGCAGTGCACAGAAGAAAAGAAGCCAAACTCTATGCCATTCAGAGCCCTTGCACTCAGGTGGGCAAGGAAACATATACTTGAATTTTCCTTCATCTTCTCAGCTGCCGAAGAATGTCCCTGCCAGAGCATCTTGACCTAATCAGCCTGCAGTTTAGAATACTTAGCCAAGCCAGACTGTGACTCGGAGATAGCTCATCCCAGAGAAGTAGATGCTTAACAACAAAGAAATCAAATCTCTGTTTCCTCCACTGCCAGGGACTTGTAACTGAATAGCCATGTGATTCTCTGATGACTTGTGGGATAAAATGATGACACAGCTATTACCACTAGAGGCAAAGAAGAAGGGGAACGTGAACCTGCCTTCCAACTGCCAGGGGAACCTCAGGGTGTGGTGTTAGAGGGCCAGGAAAAGAAAATTGGTGTGTACTGTCTTCCCCAGTAGCTAAGTTCCAGCACTTGGGCTGATCTGCCTTATCAGAAGCCAAGCCCATGAAGACCTTCTCCCAACAGGGCCATAGTGGTGAGATGTATCTAGAACATGTTCTCTCATACATTCCCCACCTCCTGCCATGGTGTTTTCACATGACATGCTACCAAGGAGGGTCTTGGTTCCTCACTCACTGCCTGAAAAATCAATACTGCTTAGAGCTGCTCTTTCCATGTTTGTTTTTCATTTGAGTTCAGTGGCTTACTCAGACAGTGACTTCTCATTCCATATGTGACAGAGATTTTTTACATTAAGACAGATTATTTACATTAGGAAAAGATGTTTTGTGTCTGAAAGAAGAAAGACAAATGAACATTCCTCTTTTTGCCCCTTTATTTCCACATTTCAGTGGAGCTAGAGAGGACTTACCCTGGAGGACCATGACTAGTGACTTAGTCTGGGAACACAGAAGCCATGCCTTCTAGCTTGATATGTCTGTCAGACTGGAGGGTGTGGAGATACTTTCTGGGAGTTGGAATTTCCTGACAAGCCCTTCTTACTTGGAACAGAGCAGCAACATTAGCATGGACCAGAGTTACTGCACTTCACCTGTTCCATTGGACCTTGTCTTGAGAATATCACTTCTCTAGCTTCAGACTTTCTCATTTGATGACTGTACTCTTTATTTAAAACAAGTACGAAAAAACAAAAAAACTTTATTCAGAATATAGAGTGGCAGGGAAACTTTGTGTCATGCCCCTTTCTCACAAGGACTTTGAATGCTGAACTTTGCTTCATTGCCATCAGCTAGTGCTAAGCGTCCATCACTGTAACCTCCATAGCTTCTCAGTTGGCATTTGGGCAACTCTTGAACTTCTTGTATAGAAACTTTAGCCTCCTCATCTCTGTGTAGAAAGAGCCTTGTGTCTCAAGAGAAGGAATGGGGGAACAGTGGTAAAGCCTGCAGTATCCTGGCACTCCATAGCCCACTAAGTGCCTCCTCCCACCTCCCCAAAAAACAAAGGCAGTGACCCGCTTGGCTATGGGGCAAGACCCCTTTGCAGCTACCAGAGGGCTTCCAAAAGTTCATGGGAAAATTCCATTGTGTTTTAATTCCATTTTTCCACAAACTTTTTGAAGCCGCCTCATATGTTTGTGGGAGGTTTGTTCATGTTTTTGTCTTGAAATGTAGTAAAGGCTAGCTCTTGAGTTGAATTAGAACAGTGGAGGAAGATCCTTCTCAATACACTGTTCTCAACTTCCACCCTACTCCCTACAAATATCTTAGAAGATACTTAGTTTTCTTAACAAAGGTGAAGAACCCCAGATCTCTTTAGAACACAGGGAATAGTGATCCTTCCAGGGCCCTTGGTATTCCAAAACAGTCTCAGATCCCTGGGAGATTCTGTTATGACCTTCCTTAAAACAAACACATACTGCAACTGAGTACCACAGAAGGGATGTGGCCATCAGCTCTTTCCCTGCCAGCTCCTCATCCCTCCACAGCCCCAATCTTACAGTTGCTTAGCAACATGCTTCACTGGGATCCTTGGGGTTGAGCATACCCTCTCCCCAAATCCACTTGTTCTGTAGTTTTTGAGCTTTCTCCATTTCGAAGCCATGATGCCTGAGGATCTTTTCTTTGATGCATTTGTTTCTCCTTAAAGCTAAGTCAGCAGCTGTTAATGAAGAAACCATCAGTACAAGACACCATTAGGAATTTGCCCACATGCTGCTGTTTCTGAGGCATTAATTGCACCCTGGTCCAGAGTATAACTCCTATCTGCAAGCCAAGCATGTAAGGAATTACTGGCTATACACCTTGGCACTCCCAAGAGACCTCACGCCAGAATGCTCCACAAGGTGGACATAACCCCCCAGTAGCCAGTGTGCATTCGTGACTGCCTTAACATTCTCTTGTTCTTTGGGGTCTGTCTGGGAGTAAGCAGTGTCTGGAAAGATGTGAGTTAGGTTGCCTGACCCTTCCTTTAAAGGTCCATTTACTTTGGAATGCTGAGGCTACAGGAGACAGCAGGGATGATGAGGTTCCCAGTAGAAGTGGTGACTTGTTCTCATTGAATTAATAGAAACAGCCCCTGCCCCTTAGCCAGATGAGGTGTCCATTGCATCTAAAGTAACTTCCAGCTTAGTTCAGTAGAAACATGCACTGCTAGTGTACATTTTCACGTATGATTCTCAGTAAACATTTTAAATGGCAGAAATAATGCAATGTTGGTAATGTTATGTCACAGTGGTTACTAAAAATCATAGCCTTAAAACATTTTTAAATGTAAAAAATGTTTCCCTTCCCAATAAACAAGCATGGCCTACATTTTTCAAAAAAAGTACTTCCATGGCAGCCTAGAAGGAAACTCCTGAAAAGAACTTGATCTTCTGATACATCTTTCCCTAGCCCAGTGCTTCCTGTGTCCCAGCCACCTTTAACATTTTCATATTTAACCCTGTTTTCTGTTCTCTGTGAGTTTCCCTGACAATACTTGTCTCCCCCATCAGAGCCAGGTTAGGATTAGAGCTTCAAGGGTGGGGAGCTTGCAGCCAACAAACATTACCTTTGCCAAGCCACTGCCACCATCTCCATCATTGCCCAAGGTGAACAGATAAGTCCCAGGAATCCCTTGGAAGCCAGGATAACCAGACATCCCACTGGGATTGGCCATGTAGGCAGTAGGCACTTGTCTCTGGTTTTCTTGCTTTTGCAGACTCTTCAGAGCTCCAGAAAAGTTCCATCTAGAGAGGCTGACCAGTGACTCCCAGTCTTCCCCATGGATTGGTAGAAATCAAATGACATTTCTTTGATTTTTTTTTTTTTTTTTTGGTGTGGGGAGTGGAGAAGGCTTGTTTTTCTGAATCTGAACTAGAAAAGGAAACCATGGCCCTTTTGAGGATTTGTAAAGTTTTGAGCAGTATTTTAGCCATAAGTAAGGATAGTGTAGTGGTTATGAATCGGGCTGCTAATCGCATGGTCAGCAGTTCGAAACTACCAGCCATTCCATGGCACATAACAACAACAACAAGGGATCTTGGAAGTCTGTTCAATGAAGCAGTCTAAATTTTTCCTTTTTCCTAACTCCCTTTGCTGGTGACTGAGTGCACAAGAATAGGTTTCTCCATTGTATTCAAAGTAGTAAGAAGGTTCCCAGGATACCAACAGTAGCAGTTGACACATTTCCTCAAAAAGCAACCAGGAAAGCCACTCCAGTATTTATAGATCAGCTTACAAAGGAAAAAAGTGACTATGTACTCCATGTATTTCTAGCTTAATTAGCAAACTTGATGTTGAAAAGAAACCTCATTCTGTGGACAGAATCTCTTTGGTTGTTTTCTTTCACTCCTCACCAACCATCTCTCTGGTGCCATCACCTTCAAGGTCTCTGAGCAGAAGGTTATAGTCATCCCAGGAACACGAGGACAGCCATCCTGACTGTCCCCAACCTTGAATTTTCAGTGTTCTTCTTCATGAGCTCCAGACCAAATTCCAGGCCAGCCCTTGCACCAAAAGCCTTTTTTAGGAGGCTTATCAATCTGTCAGGAATGTCTCAGGAAAGATGAGCCATTTCTTTGGGGGGGGTGGGGGTATTTACAGATGGGGTGTGTCTGATTGTGTGTGGAGGGGTGTATGTGTGAGCATGTGCACGCTTAGCTGTGTGCATTTCACTTCCATAAAGACTGACAGCCCCGGCTGTGGGGAACCATGTGTTCCTGAGTATTCTCAGAAGTAAACAAGTGACAAGTGAGCTTCTCAAATTAGTTTAAGTAGCAGCAAGCTGGCTCTGGGAATGAGCCTCGTTTATCAAGCCAAGAGAAGAGTAACAACAGAAAAGACGTAGATGAAACCAAAAATATTATAGCCCCCTGTGGAAAATAATGTTGATTCAGCAATTCCCATTGGATATATTACATGTCTAATTTATTATATTATTATTTTGTCTGTTCCTTTGCCCATTGTACTTTTTAAGAAGTGTTGGGATGTTGATTGCAATTTTTTTTAAAACGAGATAATGTATTAATCAGCTGTGGAGATCAGTTTTAATTGATGTGTGGATGTGTCTGATTATTGTTAAATGCCTTTTTTGTTTTTTTTACTTTTTGTTTTAGATATGTAATGTTTTCTTAAACCCTGGCACTGGTTGAAAAGTTCAGCTGTGAAAATGAAACTTGTAGTATTTTTTAACATGAATGTCAATTTCAAGTGTATTTGACATGGTTCCTCCAGGAGAAAGGTTTGTGTATCATTAGGAAAGACTCCTCCGCTGAGGAAGTAGCCTTCTTTGGAGAAAATGGAAAATGGGTCCCTGATATCTCAGAAAAGCCCATTTCCTAGGGCACCATGGAAAACACAAATGTGATCTTTAAGTATACTTCTTCCCCAGTTTGGGGAGGAAAAGACTCAGTTTGCACCCTTTTTGTATGTAAAATAAAATGTCTTACCTTTCTTGACTAGTTCTGCTTGCTTGTTTGCTTCCTTGGTTGGTTTGTTGGGTGTTCCAAGCTAGTTTGTTACTATGAATCTAGCCAGGATTAAATTTGATGCTATTCAGGCGCCTGTGAACAAAAAATCCTGGTTCTTTGGCTTCATTGGCCTTTCCTGTGAGTCACTTTAAGTATTTTAACATGAACACTCAGCATGATAGAACATGTATCCTATAGGGGAAGTCAGGACTTCTGCGGAACACTTTGAAATAGTCACCTTATAATTCTCTACTAGTGAGGAATATGTTTGCAGACAAAAGGGAAAACTATGAGGTGTAACAAATTCACAAGTGCATATTTGGCCACAAAACTGCCAATCTAGGCATGATTGGCCAGTTGGTTTTTTCTGTTGCTCTTCAGTTTTTTCACTGGAAGGCAAGAGCAGATGATCATGAGATGACAACGTCACATTGAGAACATTTTATCCTTCAAACTGAATTTTCCTTCTGTGTGTGTGTGGGCGCGTGCGCATGCACGTGTGCACACGTGTGTGTTGGGGTGTTGGGGGGAGTTGCTGCTTTTAGTGCCATGTTAGCATTAGCTCATGTGCTGCAGGCTACTTTGAAAACATGGTTTGGTAAACTTTTTTTGTCCTCAATGGCTGTACAATCGGCACTGGAGTGCTAACCATATGGTTAGTGTTTCAAATCCATCAGCTGCTTCTTGGAAACCCTATACAGGATCTGAGAACTTACTCTAAGGTACTTAACAACAACAATGGGCAGTGAGACAAAAAAAAAAAAAAAAAATCAATTCACTGCCATCAAGTTCATTCCAACTCATAGTGACCCTATAGAGGGTTTCCAAGACTGTAAATATCCTCATCTTTCTCCTGCGGACTGGCTGGTGAATTTGAACCAACAGCTTTGTGGTTAGCAGCCCAACACCTAACCCTTAGCACCACCAGTGCCCCTAGTGTGAGACCAGTGAATGGGAAGAGAGACTTGAAGGGAAAAAAAGTGGGGGTTTGGAAGATCATCTCATTGCACCAATTTTGCCTAGAAGAACTTCCAATGACGGAAGTACAAGGATTGGAAATAACAAATGACATTTGTGTTCAAATAAGTGGAGTGTCCGTGACCGATCCACTGCTCACCAGTGATTTCAGTGTAGGGATGGACAAGTTAGCTAGTACTGGTGGCCTTGCATAGCCTCACACTCAGCTCAGCACCTCATGTATGAAACCAAATTGAAATAGTGAAAATGGGCCATGCCTACATACTGAACTGTGCAGGCAAGGGATTTCTGTAATCTCTTAGAAGTCATTTTAAAAATGTTCAATGATGCCATCCGCCCAAACTGTGTGAATATAATTTTTATTCGCCTAGTTGTGTAAGTCACCCAGTAGAAAAGTACGTATGTGGTAGACACACGTGCGCACACACACACGTAGATCTGAAAGACGAGGGGATATTTCCAGAAACAGAAAAGTTTAGGTTCTGTCCTGCAGTTGTGTTGAGGGAGCTGTATACAAAATAAGTGCAACGGTCTCTTGTTCACACACCAAAAAATGTAGTCTATTTAAGAATACAAATAGGTACATTGAAGAAGCAGGGTATGCAATCAAGTGCATTGAGTTGTACCGTAGTAAGTACAGTAGGATTAGTAGAAGGGGGAGAAAAACTACAGTTAAAGTGACAAAACCCACAGGAAGTGGGTTTCGAAACAAGCTTGTAGGTCAAGTAGAAATGACTTACATAAAGTCATACTCTTTGGAAGCTACCATTTCAGCCATTTAAGCTGATTCTCGACTGGCCCAATACGGACAATGACAGTGTTTTCGCCCACAGATCAGGCCTACTGATTTTCTACTTAAAAGTAAATGCCTCCCATAGGCTTCCACTCCAGAACAGGACTGGCAGCTTTGCATGCTGGGATTTGTAGTCTCTTCAGAGACCCAATCACCGTACTCCTTTGGGGGTTGGGGAACCGCCTTTCTCTGATCCCCTTCCTATTGGTGGAAGTTTCAGAACTGGAAGCCCAATCAGGTAGCAATAACGTGGCAGCCACCCACGAGCCCGCGTCTCCGCAGGCTCAGACGGCGAGTCAGACCCCGCCCCCCGGAGGATCCTACTATCAGGCGTTGACCTAGAGGGGGGCAAACGGGGCCCGCCTTCTGCGAGGACACCGAGAGAAGCACCCGTCTCCCCCTACTCTCCGCTCTGTGTCGGTTCCCGGGTCTGAGCCACCGCATCTCCACCTTCTTCCGGCCCTTGGGTGCCTGGGCCGTGGTCCCTTGTTCCGGTGGATGCTGCGTCTTTCGGAGCGGAACATGAAGCTGCTTTTCGCCGCCGCCCTCATCGTGGGCTCCGTCTTCTTCCTGCTGATGCCAGGGCCGTCCGTGGCCGATGAGAAGAAGAAGGGACCCAAAGTCACCGTCAAGGTCCGGACTCCCCTCTCCCCACTTACCTGGGGAGGCCCTTGAGGATCCGCCCTCCACCACTTGAGGTCCGGCCCTGGCTCCAAAGCACTTAGGGTCCGGAACTCGAGCTTAGGCAGCCTTGGCCTTGGCTCAGCCCCTCCCTACACTCTCGGCCTTGGCCTCGTGGCGCCTGGGCAGTCCCTGGGCATTCAGACCCCTGGCCCCTCCTGTGACTCTGGGAGCTGCATTCGGAATGCTCAGCTGGAACCGGGACTACCTGGCTCAGAACCATCTTTTGGGGGAAATGGTGAAACAGCATAGCTTCAGATTGTTTGGAGCTTGGGTTTTGCTCCTCAGAATTTATGTTAATTTCTAGACTCAAAAGATTGCTGCTTTTTAGCTTAAGGAGAGTCCCAACACACCTATTAGGTGTGGAGAAGGGTATATGGAACTTTTCATTGGTTGCTAAGAATTTTGGCTCCATCGAAAGCATTCAGCTCTTCTAAAGCAAGGCATAAGCTTATGTATTCTATTCCATCCCTATGTAGCTTCAGTCAAGGACCCTTCAAGGGGGCTAAGTCTGAAATGACCTTTTTTTCCTCAGGTGTACTTTGACTTACGAATTGGAGATGAAGATGTTGGCCGGGTGGTCATCGGTCTCTTTGGAAAGACCGTTCCAAAAACAGTGGATAATTTCGTGGCCTTAGCCACAGGAGAGGTAAGGCTAATGCAGAGGCAGTCATTTCCAACAAAATGAAGTGGACAAATAGCACTGACAACCAACTGGATTGTGTAGATAGAGTAGCCCATCTATACTAGTAAACCCCCACCCCACCCTGGCTCCGACTCAGAACCAACTTGCTGTTGACATATGGCCTCAGTATTGTCAAATCTTCTGAGTTTTATTTAACTGCATCCAGAACTCTAGATTTTGTTTTTTGAGGAACTTTTTACATCTTAAAGACACTGCAGTGACCAAATCTGTGGAAAATCATTTGTGGCCTTGGCCCCTCCGAGTGTTCTCCGAAGAGTAAGGAACCCAGAGATTCCCAGATTTCAAGGAAACTAGAGTCCCCCACTTAAGAAAATTGTATCTAACCTTTCCACTGGGCCAGCAGGTAACGTTTTTCTGTCTTCTTCCATCTTCCTTGCTTAGGATTGGGAGAAATGAGAGGCTGAAGGAGGCAATACTATGTGATAAAGTATAGTATAAAGTTGGAGATGTTATAGGTCAGAGGAATGTGAGTCTCAGCCTTTTCCTGGGTCTGTGTGCTCCATGCATGGTGAATAAGGATCTGGCCTGCAGGGGTGTCTATGTGGGGGTAGTAGCTGTGTGGACTGGGTTTTTGCTAGGACTGTTTGATGTCTGCCTTGTGTCTTATGCCAAGTCTTCATCCCGTCTTTTTTTCTAGAAAGGGTTTGGCTACAAGGACAGCAAATTCCATCGTGTGATCAAGGACTTCATGATCCAGGGCGGAGATTTCACCCGGGGAGATGGCACTGGAGGTAACCTCAGTTCCTCAGGGTGGAGGAATCTGTCAGTACAGCCTCCAGGGTGGGAAGTAGATAAGGCATCTCCTTTGCCTACCTCTAAACAGACCTGTTCCTTGTACCCTTCTGTGTAGGAACCCAGTATAAATAAGAGGGAATGGTGGGGTCAGATTGTCAGAGGGTCTCGCCCAGATGGCTCACCCTGCTGTTCCAGGCCTATAGCCTGGTGACTTTTCTCTTGCTGCCCCTTGTGGAAGGGGGAGGAGCAAAGGGAAGACACATGTGTACTTGATTCTCCATTGGCTACTCAAAGTCTGTGTGGACTACTTTGGAAACACCAGCTGGGGTGATAGACATTTCCTTGGCACTCTCCCATCAGACACTACTACTCTGTGCACATAGGACGTACAGATAACATGGTGCTGTGCTAACCTACAGGTTTCACTGTACTTGGGTTCGCAGCTGGCTGTTCCTCAAGACCATTGGTGCAATTAGAGGACTGGTCACTCTATCAGTGAATTGATTTTGAGCCAGGCTGTGGTGGGTGCTGAGGACACAGATCCGTGTGGCAGCAGCTCCCTGTCACTTCCAACCTACGAAAACTCACAAATGAGCCACACACCAAATAGATTTTAGGACACGGCCTCTGTCCTCCACTTGTTTATCGTGTAGGTGGGAGGAGCTTGTGGGGCGGGGACTTGGAAGCGACATAAAGCACAAGTTTTAAGTAGCAAGTAAAGGCAGCAGTGACAGAGATGGCGTAAAGCAGACAAAGAGCTTGTACTCTCGAGTCAGACAGTCCTGGGTGTGATCCAATGTCTGCCACCTTTTTGCTTTGTGTTTTGTTTTGTTTTTTAACTTTTTGTTGTGGATTGGCTGAAACTTTACAGAGTGGATTATTTTTCCATTCAATAATTCATACATATTTCATTGATTGCAATCCCCACAATGTAACATCATTCACCATGCTTTCTCCGTTTCCTGTTTCCATTCCTCCTCCTTTCCTAACCCCTTCTCTTGAACTTTGTCGTGGGGCAAATGCTGCCCTTTTGATCTCAAATGGTTGATTGTACCTTCCTAATGATCTTGTTCACCTTGTAGACCTGTTTATTGTTTGATTTATAGATGACAATAGAATAAAGTAGAATGGAGAAAATTGTGGAACAAAACTCAGAATCATAAAAAAAGATCAGGCTTACTATTGTATAGAGACTATAAAGAGATTTAGTTACCTGAAGGTTAACTAAGAGTCAGTCATAGTCTCAGGGGTTTCTGACCTCATTCCGACCAGTAAGCCTGCTCTATTTTATGATTTTGAATCTTGTTACACAGTTTTTTCTACTCTGTTCTATTGTGATCCTTATCAGGGTGGTTGGAAGTGGTTGGAATCGGGCACTATACCAAACTTCTGGTCTCAGAGTCTTGAAGGCTGAGGTTTGCCTATAGCATTGGACTAAATGTTTCCATGAGTCTTGGATTTTCTTCACTGTTCTTTGTTCTGGCAACCTCCTTCATTTGTGACTGCAGTTACGTGGTTGCAGCCCCCCGATTTCCCTTCTTTAAACTAAGTGTGCTAAGAGTTGTGGGTACTTGATTGAGATCTTGCATGTAAGGCCTGGTACATGGTAAGTGGGTGCTTAGGAACTGGCTGTGTGGACGAGCTCGCCGCAAAGGAGTCACTCGTGTCAAGTTGATCTGGAAGTGGCCTTGAGAATGTGAGGAAGGATTTGAGCTGGTTCCTGAATGGACAAAGAAGAGGCAGGGTGAAGGTGGGAGCCCCCTCTGTTCTAGAACAGGAACTAGGATAAAACTGGGTTGGGGCCAGACCAGGGAAGCTGAGCTTTGACCTGTAAGGAGGGAGGAGCCACTGGAAACTTGAGTGGAAGGATGGCCCCATTGCAGATGTGTTTGAAGGAAAATACTGTGGAGGCAGGAGCAAAGAGACTGGCTTGGGGGGTGGGTTAGGGTAGCTGTCCTGGGTAGGGTGATGTGGGCCTGCATCCCAAGGAGAGTATAGCCTATGAGATAAGAGCAGAGATTTGAGAGCCAGACCATCTTAGCTCCTGCCTCCTGGGTTTTTATGTATGTAAAATTTGTGGGCAGTCTTTGACACACACTGCTAAAGCCCTAAGCGTTAGCTGTATTGCAATGGAAAAGCAAGAATGAGTCCGTGGTGGAGGCAGGGCCAATGTCAGGGAGTGTACAGAAGGCACGTTGTCAAAAGAATTAACAAGTCTGCAGGGAAAGGTGAAAAAACTATCCATTTGCCTGGGTATAGATTTGGGAACTTTCTAGATAGGAGTGTTAATTGAAATCCTGTTCTTGGTGGAGATTTGCCAAGAGCATTTTTAAATGTGGAAGACTTTTAGCCAGCATCCCAACCAGGAGTTATTTGAAGATGGTAACTCTTGTCTCCCTGGTGTGGGAGGGCAGGGTATGAGATGCCCCTCACCCAACCCCACCAGTCCGAGTCTGGCCTCACGTCCTGAAGCTGATTGGACAATGTGGAGGGTCTCAGAAGTAATAAGAGCTGTTAGATGTAACTCAGATCCGTTTCTCTACAGCTCTTCAGATTTTAATTAGTAATTCTTGGCTTTCCATCTTCCCATCTGCTATAAAATCAGCCCATTCACATCTTCCTGGTTAGCATTAGCCTACTAGTTCTCCTACCTGGCTCCATTCTGTGGCACCACAGGATGAAAATAGGTGTATTGATGGGGAGGCTGAGGCAAGTGGTCAAGCCCTTGGCTACTAACCAAAAAGGTCAGTGGTTAGAGGCTACCAGCCACTCTGTGAGAAAAAGATGTTAGTCTACTTCCCTAAAAATAGTCTTGGAAATCATCTGGAGCAGTTCCACTCTGTCATACAGGATCAGTGTATGTTGGAATCAACTCAAGGTAAGTGGGTTTGGTTTTGAGAGAAAAAAGTGCTTCCATATGCAAGTAAGTTTGAGATGTGTAGGATAACCCAAAATGTAAAGGACTTCCTGATATTGCTGGGTTTCTTAGGGCCTTTAATATCCTTCTACCCAGTCACTCGCCAAGAGGTGACCAGTAAGTCGCCCTGTAGACCTTTTGGGCCAGGGAACCCTCAATTGATCAGTCCTCATTTCTCCTGAAGCCAGTTTTGGTATTTATAATTGGGGTGTCTGAAACAGCTTGAAGAGATGTGTTCTCTGTGTGAACAGACACATTATGCATTCGTAGACACCTTTTTCTGTTCAGAGAGGCTTTCAACTCCCTAGAATCCACCCGGTAGACCTTCTCCTCCTCTGCCTTCACCTCCAATGAGAACTTCAAGCTAAACACTCTGACGCAGCTGAGTGAGCATGGCCAACGCAGTGCTTGTCCTACCACACCCTCAGAGCAGCATGAATGACTAGAAAATTGATGACATGGATAAGACCGTTTGTCTTCAGTGGGCTTAAGGGACCACACTGGTGAGGGGAAGAATATCAAGAAGAGATATCAGGACGTTTCATATGATTTAATAGTATACTTTAAATTGTCTTAGTTACCTATTCTGCTATAATAGAAGTACTTCACAAGTGGACGCTTCAACCAACAAATGTATTTTCCCACAGTTGAGGAAAGTAGAAGTGTGAATTCAGAGCACTGGTTCTCAGGGGATGTCTCTCTCACTTTCTTGGTGATCATCCCATGGCCTGTCATCTGTCTTCCCCCCGTATTTAAATGCTGCTCTCAATGTCTCCTGTCACCTGGGCGTTTCACTCAACCATTTGGTCTCACTCAGTAAGTAGTTAGGCTTTCAGGCCAGAGTACGAGAAGGGGACAGGTTTACTTTACGCTACCTGACCTGGCACAGAAGATAGGTTGAGCCTCTTGAATTTGCACCCTCAAGATCTGCCTGGTTTGGGCCAAAGGCAGTTCCCTTTCCCACAACCTCTGGCTGTGCATCTCTTCCCAGGAAAGAGCATCTATGGTGAACGTTTCCCCGATGAGAACTTCAAGCTGAAGCACTATGGACCCGGTTGGGTGAGCATGGCCAACGCAGGCAAAGACACCAATGGCTCCCAATTCTTCATCACTACAGTCAAGACTTCCTGGCTAGATGGCAAGCATGTGGTGTTTGGCAAAGTTCTCGAAGGCATGGTATGTTCTGGAGGCTGAGGCTGAACCCAGGCAGACTTTACTTACCAGGGCTCCAACACACCTGGGGCAGGGGTTGCTCCAGATCATCCCTTTCCCAGAAGAAGCAAATCCACAGACGCAGACCAGTCCTCATGTTTATTAAACAAGCTGCATCTTGGTGTGCCCCCTCCCCGCCCCACCCCCACCCCCACCCCCCCGCAAAAAAAATCCTAAACCCTTCTGGGCCTAGCCCGGAGGCCTTGCTGAGGATGTACAAGGGCAGGAGTGTCCCTTTGTTCACTTAGACTAGACGTTGATATGTTTCTGTCCCCCCACCCCCATACATGTGCACACACAACACACACACACACACGCAAACCTTCCCCTGACATGCACACCTTCCCAAGTGTCACAGGGTATAGATGAACACCGTTCCTTTGAAAGCCACCCTCCTCTCACCTTTGACCCAACCTTGGTTCTGTCCCTCAAAGGAACAAAACTGCTGCTTCCCCTTGTCCCAGCCCTGGGCTGGCACTCTGAGTTCATTAGAATTTTGGTACCTCAAGGTTTGTTCGTGAACCATAACTGGGCCTTAGCTCACTTGTATGGTCACCCTGACCCACCCTGCTCTCCTTCTTTCTCTTTTCTCAGGATGTAGTCCGGAAGGTGGAGAGCACCAAGACAGACGGTCGGGACAAACCCCTGAAGGATGTAACAATTGCAGACTGTGGCAAGATTGAGGTGGAGAAGCCCTTTGCCATTGCTAAGGAGTAGGACCCCAAGGACCTTTTCCTATTGAGTGACCTTCTGTGTGGCACTGCTGCCCTCTCGGGTGACAGTTGCCCACCACAGGGCTCCACACTACACTAGCCCTGGTGCTTACATCTGACAGCGGACCCATGCCCCCACATTCCATAAGCCCAGTTTTGTAACAAACATCTACCAACACCGACCAATAAAAAAGTTATTTTTTTTTGTATAAACTGCTTATGGCTGGCTTCTTGGGCCTGCAGCACCTCCCCCAACTGGACATCCCAGCATGTCCGGGGTTCTCCTATGGTAGTAGTGGATGCCAGTCCTTTTCTTAAGATTCTTGCTACCCACAAACCATTGCTTCTAAACTTGGCCAGCTACTGTGCCTCAACTGTTTTTGCTGTTTGCTTTCTTTGTGTTTTAAAATTCTGGTCTAGGTTAAGAAATACCTTCTCTACCGCTCATAGCTGACTTCTAAATTGACTTCTCCCTTTTACTCCCTGTCTTCCTGGCCCTGGGCTCTAAGTGCAGGCTGAGCCATGAGTGGCTAAGATCTGGGTCCCAAGCCAAGGGACAACCCAGCTCTGCCCCTTTGTGGAGTTCTTGGAATTAAGGTCCAAGACTGTCCTGACAGGGCCCACAGGCGCTGAGTGATCAGGGCGTCGGTGACAGAGGAGCAGGACAACAGGCAGCCTCTGGCTGGGCTTTGATGGGGCTGATGCTAAAGCCATAGAGGCCCTGGAGCACGCCGTTCACCACCATGTTTGGCAGAGGCTCTGTGGAATGGAAGGAAAACGGGGTGAGCGTACAGGGGAAACGGCGCCTGGCCCCTCGAGCTCCTCCAGCAGGGCACAGCTGGCCACCCCAAGTGAGGCTTTCCCTGGTCACATCAACTTAGTAAGGTCAAGCTACTGAGGACTGCGGGGCCAGGCTGATTTCCACCAGGGTCCATCCCTGGATGGAGGAGAACACACACAGCAGCTCTAAGGGGCACAGGAGTAACAGGTATGGCCCCAAAGGGAGCCAGGAGGAAGAAGAAGCTGTCTCAGGGAGGTCCTGGGAACTGAGGAATGGCAAATGTTCTCAGAATATTCCACCCTGGCTCCTGGGCCCAGAATACAGGTGCAAATCAAGCACCTCCTCACCTTGGGAGGGGGTACACGTGTAGGGATCCACGTGGAAGCTGATGACAGGCCGGTGGTGAAGTTGGGAGCTAAGAGAAGAGAGGATCATGAACCACTGCGCAGGGGCTGGAAGGGATACTAGAGACATTACTAGGGACCCACAAAGGGAAAGCTGAGTGGGAAGTGAGCTCAGGCACCAACAGGAAAACTTGTATGGTAAGGACAGAGGCAGCAGGGGCATTCCCCGCATGTGGCCACCAGGAGGCAGCAGGAGCTCAGCATGGTGGGACTTTTTGACTTGCCTGCAGTTGCTGGGCAGGAACTCCCCCAGGGTGCTGAAAGAGACAAGTCAATAAGCTTGCTGGGGAAGCCCAGGGGAGTATGAGCAGGGGTGGAGACAAAGCCCAGAACCTCACCTCCCAGGGGACCACTGCTTCTGTTTGTGACAAGCCCAGTTCCGCAGGTGGGTGGGTAACTAAAATCGCTCAGAAAACAACCCCACCATTAAGGGTTCAAGATAGCTGATAATTACAACAACAGTCATAAGAACTAGAAAATCTGTGTGTGGATATGTGTATGTGTATCGAGAAGCATAGGTGTATTGGTAGGGTGACCAAAACCCACTGCCATGGTGACCCTAGAAGGGTAGAACTCCTTAGGATTTCTGAGACTGAACGCTTACAACCTCATATTTCTCCTGCACACACAAAAGAAGGCTTTAAAAAGTACGTGGAAAAAAAGGAATTTAAACATAATAGTTTTTCCACTAGCTTTTTGAAGCCCTCTCATATAAAACTTCCTAGACATATAAACAGTTTGTGTGATTGCTTTCCTGAGTTAAAAGACCTGGACCCTAGTCTTATGGGACAACTTAACTGACATAACATAATCCATAATGTTCTGCATCCTAGTTTGGTGACTAGTAACTGGGGTCTTAAAAGCTTTTAAGCAGCCATCTCATCTGGAACAAAAGAGAATGAAGGAACTCAAAGACTCAAAGAAGAAACTAGTCTTCAGGACTGAGAGCCCACACAAGCCACACGTCCTCTTCTAACCTGAGACTAGAACTAGATGGCACCACCGTATTAATTTTACCAGGGACACAATTGTTGTTTAGAACCGTTGAGTCGGTTCAGACCCTTAGCAACCCAGTATAAGGCTTCCAAGGAGCAGCTGGTGAGCTTGAACAGCCAATGTTGCAGTACAAACCAACTTTGCAGTCCAGCACATTAGCCTACAGTGCCAAAGAAGGTTCCACATTGAATGGGAGAAAAATGTACAGCAAATTCCAAATTTCTAAAAAAAAGGCCCGATCTAATGAACTGATGATTCAGGCTAGAGACTATCACCCTAAGATACCTTTTGAACTTGGCACTGAAGGTAGTCTTGGAGGTCACCTTTCAGCAGAATAATAAACGATCACCCGTGAGTACTGTTTTTCCTTTAACAATCAACTATATGAGACACAATGGTCACATTTACCCAAAAGCAAAGATGAGAAGGCAGAGAGGAAAGGAAGCTAATTCAATCAAAACAAGAACAAATAATGAGAACATACTGTGAAAATTATTAACTAATGTCACTGAAAAACAATGTATATAACAATTATTAAATGAGAACCTAGTTTGCTGTGCAAAATCTTCACCTAAGATACAATAAAATATTAAAAACAACTGGTGATGTTGGCAAACCTCAAAAGGAAGACCCAGGCTAGAACCTGGCAAGTTTGAGAAATAAAAGTTGAGCTTGGCTCCCAAACTTTTCCTAACCTGCTTGCTCTCAAGAGATCCTGTCCCCACAACACTGTCCCCTCTCCCTTACTAAGTCTAAGCCACTGAAGGTGCTCACCACCAGCTGTTGGCCTTGGGGTCTGTGGGGAAGTGCCGAAGTCTTAGGAATTCTAGGAGTTCCTTGGGCACATCCTGGTTCAGGTATAGGACACCCTAGAGAGGATAGAGGAAGCCTGTAATTAGACCCAGACTGTTAATTTGCATAGCCAGATGCAAAATGAAAATGTGGGGCCCTTTATTTTAAAATGATTAGGAATTTCAAGTCGTGAGAGCAGACAATTAAACCAAGCTCAAGCTTGGAGCCCTTCTGAACAGCAACCTACATCCCCACCACCAGGGCAGCATATGACCCCACCCTGGAAGATAAGGGAACTAACTTTCATTGAGCTGGTTCCATCTGCCTCTTGGCGACTTCTTCAGTCCTTTCAAACAGGCCAGCAAGAGATGAACCCATTATTGTTCAGAAAAATTGGGCCTTGGAGTAGTGAATAACATACCCAAGATAAGGGTCCCTCCCTTTCTTTCTGGGCCACACCTCTGATCCAGTAGACTAGGGGCATTCAGTGCTCCAAAGTATGGGCTTACCCAATATGCAAGGTAAACTAATCTGTAGTGAACACTTTGGCATCTTTTCCACCACGTGAACCTGGATGTAGGTGCAGGCATACCTGGATGTAGGCCTCCAGGCCCTGCCGGCGCTGTTCCAGGCCTCTGGTCCTCCAGTTAGGCAGGCGTTTCGAGGGGAAGTCGGGCACTTTGTATAGTTTCTTGATCTGCCAGAGGTAGTGCAGGGCGGTTACAGCTCTCTGGGGCTGAGCCCTCAAACTCATTCCATTCAATCCCAGATTTGTCCCTACTCTTTCCCACCCCACTTAGGAGCTCTAGCTTGGTATACACCCAGGTAAGGGCGGCAGGGAGGGGGGACCGAAGCACAAAGTTCCCTAGACACCCGAGGGCCGGCTGGCCGCGCGGGGCATGGCCAGTGCGGGCTGGGACCTGTCTCTCCATGCCATCCCGATGACGGCCTCGCAGCCAGGATCAGGGAATGAGACCAGGAAATCAGTGGCACTGCTTCCCAGGGATTGGGCAGGCACTGGCAGGGCCGGGGTGGCTGTGTCGTCGGCGTCGCCTCACCCGCTTGTGCAGAGCGTGGAACTCACTGTAGCGCCTCGGAACGGTGTGTCTGCGTCCGCGGCACAGCACCTCCACTCGGAACACCTGGCGAGGGCGCGCGCGTGAGGTCCAGCCGGGGGTCGGCAGGATCCGCGCCTGGCCACGCGCCCGCTCTCCCAAGACACAAAGCGGCCGTGGAGCGCCGCCACTCTCAGGGGACCCTCTCACACCCCCACACACCTGGGAGAGGGGATTGGCGGACCTACCCCTCTGAGCGGTTCCTCAAGTGCCCGGGCTGGCAAACCTAAGTGTCCCCGAAACCTTGAATGAAGTGTCCCACGACAGCCTGATCTACGGCGCTCGACGCGCCCCCAAGCCGGGGCGCAGGGTCCCCAAGGCGCTCAGCGCGGAGAAATCCCGCTGCAGGTCCCCGCGCCCCTCTCGTCCCAGTGCTCCGCTCACCATGTGGCCTTTCTCTGGGTTCTGTCTGGATCCCTCGGGCTCGGGCCCCACAGACGGGATGTGAATTTCCAGCATCGTCGCGGGGACCAGCTTCTCTAGCTAAGCTGGGAGACCAAACATACAGCGCTCGGACCGCGGAGCCCGGAGCGCAGAACCCGCCCCTGAGCCAGCAGGCCCCGCCCCGGGCGTTCCCGGCTCACCGGCTCCTGTCCCTTGAAGATTAAGCAGGACGCCGGGTGGGTACTGCGAGCGTAGCGCCGCTCTCTGAGTCTAGCGGAACCACAGCGCTCGTGGGGATCCTTCCGCGAAGAGTCAAACATTTACTAAGCGCCCATTTATTGCTAGGCACGCAGGGGAGTCAAAATTTTCACCTATTTTTTGCTGAGCGCCTAGTAAAGATTTGGGCTTGTATTCTTCAGAGATGGACGGTGACGGGACCCAGCCCTTGGTGCCTACCCTGGGGCCAAGCAAGGAAGGGTCTCAGATCTTTCCTTGGGGCGGGCCGTACTATTATCCCTTCTGTCCACCCTGGGTGAGGCACGGAAAACTTCATGAGAGGGGACCCTGGCCTGAAGATCCCAGCTGAGGCCACGCCTGGGAATGCTAGGACCCAATCCAGCATTGATTATTCCCCTCCCATCACCCACAGATCCACCTTCTATCCATTCATGCATCACTCACCGGTGAACCTACTCCAGGTCCAGCGGGCAGAAGAGAGGCGGTTTGGAGACTCAGATTCTAGTTTAGGGGTCAAACAGCCTGCACTTCTGGAACTGTGATAGACATGTATTTGTCTGTGTAATGGGGAAAACGTGCCTTCCTCAAGAGACGAAAAATTGAGCGAGATCATTCATGTTAAGCCTTTAGCAGAATAAGGATTGAGGACATGGCTGCTTGATTGTGGATAGTTCCGAGAAGGTAGGTGGGTGGCAAAGAGGGATTGTGAGAGTTGGCACCAGGCTGCTCTTGCCCACTCACGTGTGGCAGGATTTTAATCTAGAAAGCTCTCATACTATGTGCTGCTGTAAAGGGGGCTCCGCTCCCACCTCTTAGGCAACTCTAACACCAAGTCAGCAGGAGCTGCTCCTATTCAGCAGTACCATGACAATGTCTTCTACTCTACCGGCTTCTCCCCAGTCCAAGCATGGAACTAGGGGAGGGTCAGGCCTGCCTTCCAAAAGCTCACACCTAGCCGGTGGACCCTGGGATGAGAAAAAGAAAGCAAGCTGGACTGTCTTAGGGGCTGAAGGGAATCAACACTATCAAACCAGCCTCTCCCCTGCTGAACTGGAGCAGAACAATCTCTATTCCAGCTCTGTCTCCAGAGAGAGGCATAGAGAATGTTTCCACAAGGTGGTAAGCAGGTCTCTCACCAAAATAGTATCATCTATACTATTTCCCCCAAAATTTTATCTCATATGGACCCCAGAATCAGGAAGCTGAAACTTCCAAGAACCTGATGTGGTCCCCTGAAAGGGAAACGGCCCACCCCTAAGAGAAGTGCTAGGTTTCGTTTCCTCCCTGACACTATATTGTTATTATTAGGTGCCATCGAGTCAGTTTCAACTCATAGCGAACCTAACTACAATAGAATGAAACACTGCAGGTCCTGCACCATCCTCACAACTGTTACATTTGAGCCTATTATTGTAATTGTGTCAATCCGTATCACTGGGGGTCTTCCTCTTCTACATTGATCCTCTATTTTTCTAATCATCATGCCCTTTTCTAGGGAATATTCCTGACATGTCCAAAGTAAGAGACAAAGTCTCCCCATCCTCACTTCTAAGAAAAAATCTGGCCGTACTTCTAAAACAGATTTGATCCTTCTTTTTGCAAACCATAGTACTTTCCATATTCTTTGCCAACACTATAATTCAAATCATGGAAAATACCATGGCTTGGGTCAGGCACACTGTAGTTCCCACAGTGACATGTTTGCTCTTGAACACTTTAAAAGTTTTTTGCAGCAGATTTGCCTAATGCAATCTGTCTTTTGACTGCTGCTTTCATGAGCATTGATTGCGGATTCAAGTAAAATGAAATCTTAAACAGTTTCTATCTTTTCTCCATTTATCATGATCCAGTTGTGAAGATTTTTTTCTTTACATTGAGGTACAATCCATACTGAAGACTGTAGTACATCTTCATCAGTAGTACTTTAAGTCCTCTTTGCTTTCAGCAAGCAAGGTTGTGTCTTCTGCTTATCATAAATTGTTGATGACTCTTCCTCCATTCCTGAAGCCATGTTATTGTTCATATAATACAGTTTCTTGGATTATTTGCTCAGCATACAAATTGAATAAATATGATGACACACACCTTTCCTGATTTTAAATCACTCAGTGTCCCCTTGTTCTGTTCGGATGACTGTCTCTTGATTTATGTACAGGTTCCTCATGAGCCCAATTAAATGTTCTGAAATTCCCATTCTTTGCAATGCTATCCATAGTTTATTATGATCCACACAGACAAATGCCTTTGCAGTGTCAATAAAGCACAAGTAAACATCTTTCTTGTATTCTTTGCTGTCATCCAAGATCCATCTGACGTCAGCAATGGTATCCCTCATTCCAAGTCCTCTTCTGAATTCAGCTTGAATTTATGGCAGCTCCTTGTTGATGTACTGCTACAATCTTTTACAATTATAGTCAGCAAAATTTTACTTGCAAGTGATATTAATGATAATGATATTGTCTGATGATTTCCACATTCTGCTAGGTCACTTTTCTTTGGAATGGCACAAATATGGATCTCTTCCAATCAGTTGGCCAGGCAGTTGTCTTCCATATTTCTTGGCATAGACCAGAGAGCAACTCCTGTGCTGCACCAGTTTGTTGAAACATTTCTATCTGTATTCTGTCCGTTCTTGGAATCTTGTTTTTTTGCCAGCGCTTTCAGTACAGCTTGGACTTCTTTTTCAATACCATCCATTCTTGATTATATGGTACCGCTTGAAATGGTATTCTTTGTGGTACAGTGACCCTATGTCTGGCACTATAAGGCCTCATTATGCAAGGTCCCAGCTCTCTTTGGTCCATAGGGCCACTCTACTGACCAGGGTGGCCTCCCCTGTGACTGGCAGACTTCTTGATCATACAGCCTATTACTGGCTTTCTATCCCTCTGTCTTTACCCGTATCATGTGGAAACTGCTATGTTCCCCAAAGGATCGTCCTGTTTTTCATGGTCCCCCTGCCCCCATATAAGATCCATTCTCTACCCAGCAGCATAAACCTTTATCCTTTATCAAGTTATCTGCTTAATATCCTCCACTGGGTTCCCATTGCACTTACAAATAAAACCCACTTTTCCCAACAGTCTACAAAGCTCTAGATGGTCCAGCCCAGCCTCCAACTCCCATCTCATCTCTCCCATCTGTCCCATGTGCACCAGACTTCAGCCAGTGATTTTCTTCCAGTTCTTCAAACAAACAAACTTTTTCCTGCCTCAGGGTTTTGTGTTTGCTGTTTCCTTTATATAGCGTACTTTTCTCTGATTCGTCATCTGGTGGGCTCATCCTCCAAGTCTCAGCCTAAAACTCACCTCCTCAAAGAACCCTTACATTCTAACCACCTTATCTCACTCAGGCTGGGCACTAACTACACGCTTTCATTATTTCGTATGAGTCTTTCTTAGTTCCTCCCACTGCTCCCCAGACTTTGTTGTTGTTAAGTGCCGTCAAGTCGATTCCGACCCATAGCGACCCTGTATAGGGTTTCCAAGGAGCAGCTGCTGAGCTTGAACCACCGACCTTGCAGTTCAAATGACTCTGTATTCTGACACATTAGCCCACAGCACCACACCAGGACTCCTGCTCCCCAGACTTTAAGAACCATCAAATCAGGAGCTGGTCTGTCTTATCAGTGGTTTTTCACTGTGGTGTTCGACATGTAGAAGGCACTCAAAATGGCCACCAAGGGGAGGGAAAGGCAGCCTGGGAAGGAGGCAGAAGGAGTGGTGAGTAGGGTGGGGAAGAGGGTTGCTGAAGGGTTGGAGAAAAGCCTTCAGGGGGTAACAGTAGTAATGCTGCATGGGCCTTCAGGGTAAGGCATCTGTCTCTTGACTCCCATACAGCATGTCTCCACAAGGAAGTGGGAGCTTACTAGGCCTGATGTGCAGATGTGGAGCCCACAGTTGCTGAAGACCAAGGTGACACTGAGTGGGCCCTGGAGGGAGACTGGGTGTGAAAATGCCCACCATACCCTGGCTTCTGCGGGTGGCTGAGGTTGCCAGCAGGCAGCCCCCAAGTCAGCGTGCAGGTTGGCTTCCCCGCAGCTCCCCCTGCCTTGGCTTGGACCCTTGCCATCTGCAGTCCAAACACAAAGCCCCCTTTCACTGGCAGGGTTTCTGCTGGGCTGTGGAGGCTGCTCAGGAGGTTTGGTTAACTCTGTTAAGAAAACAAAAAGGCCCTGGGCAGTGGGCTGGCGGGCGCCACTGCGCACAGAGACAGGATTCTTCTCCTGCTGGACGGTCCTGGGGACAGCTGGGCTAGGGGGTGGGACTGGGCCAGACACCTTGGATCATCTGTGTAACTCTTGGGCAATCCCTCACGCCTCAGTGTCCTATCTGTAAATTGGTGAGCTGTGTGGATTAAATAAGATTATTCTCAGCTTGGGACCTGACACACAGGATGTAGATATTACCTATTATTAGTTCATTGGATTATATACATTTTTTTTTTTTTTTTTGTAAATCCAAAACTGTGGGGTGGCCTATTGCCAATTATATAAGGTTCATCCTAATATGGATTCCTGGTGTGGTGCTGTAGGGTCAGCACAAAGTCAGCAGTTCAAAACCACCTGCTCCTCAGAAACCCTATATAGTGTCACTATGAGTTGGAACTGACATGACAGCTGTGAGATGGAATGAGCCAGAACACAAACACCCATGTGTAAGGCTTTATCGAAGGTTAGAAGGAAAGAGAGAGGCATTGCCGGGGGAAGGATTTTTATACTGGCTGAAGAGGAAGGAGGGGTTGAGATTAGTGGAGGTGATAGGTTGACTAGGGATGACGTGCAGTGCCGGTAGGGAGAGAGGAAGTTCCAGTAGGGAGAGAGAAAGCAAGCGTGGTAAGCAGCCATTTTATTATGCATGTGGATGAGAGATTTTATCATTCCAGCCTTTTGTTGTTATGAGTATAGGGGTGGAGGTCATTTTTTCTGGAGCTGCTTCCTGCTGGAAGGGGACAAAGAGGAGGGAACTATGTATCTGGAGTGCGCTTCTGGCTGGCTGGTCTTGTTGCTTGACAGTGGTTGGTATCTGGCCATGAGGAATTCGAGTTTGTGAAGGCCCTTATACATTCCTGAAGAAAAATTTGAAGATAGCGAAACAGGCAGGGGCCAAATAACAGTATCATGAGGATTATAGTTAATGGCCTTAGGAAGGGGAGGAGCCAAGGCCACCAGGAGGACATTAGGGTCCAACCATGGTTTGTTTAACTTGATTTTGTAAAGGAGGGTGTCTGCTACCCTCTCCATGTCCCTGTTCAAGGCTTCTGATTTGTAATAGATGTATGGATGTTTCTAATCAGATGGGGTTAAGATTCAGGCCACAGGGATTAAATATGTGACCCCACACAGGTGTTGTGAGGGTAAGCATTTGAAAATCTTTTCCACATAAGAAAAATATTCCTTTTGGCCCACATGTTGGGTTGCTTACCTTTGTTATGTCAGTGCACCAGGGATGCAAGGTTAGTGATGTTGTTGTGGTCATGAATGCAGGTGAGGTTGGTGGAATTACTGAGGCCAGTCTCTGGGAGGAGAGGTCCTGTGTAGTGTATGGTGGTTGTATTAGGATATGATTTAGGGACTGGGTCAGTGGGAATGGCTGAGTACCTCAGGTCCCTATAGGGCAAACAAAGCCAGCATAAGGTTTTATTGAGTATGGTTTCTATTTCAGTGATTAGCATGTGATGATGGGGTTGGCAGATACTGTCAGGGTCTAGCCATGTTCATAGCCCCGGCTTCTACACTGATCTTTTTTCTTCACTGCATCTGAGAGGCCAGTTGACCAATCAATTGGACCCTCTGGTGTGCCCAGCACCGGGGTTCATGGAGCAGACACGCTCAGGAACCTTCAAGTAACAGGGGTTTATTGTGAAAAGAGCTGTGGAGCCAAGAACTGCAGACCAGAGATGAGGACGGGCCGAGGGCCTGCAGCCCCAGGCCTCCACTCACACTCTAGTCCTGGTTGCTTTCTATAGCTTCACAGTTGTTAAGTGCTGTCGAGTTGGTTCCGACCTATAGCGACCCTGTATAGGGTTTCTGAGGCACGACTGGTGAGTTTGAACCTCTAACCTAGCAGTTCAAACCGACTTTGCAGTCCAGTGTATTAACCCACAGCACCACACCAGGGCTCCAGATTCACAGTAAATGTAGTTTTTAAACCTCTGTCATTGTCTGTAGCTACTCATGGAAGCTCCTTCTGTCTTCCAGCCACTGCTACTATCCATCTGGGCAACTTGGTCTACCTGCCTAGGGAGAGAGTACCTCAGGAGGGTCAGAGAAGTTTAATGCCTCTAAGGTCAGTGAGTAACAAAATGGCACTTGTCCTCAACAGTCCTACTGCATGGATTTATTTTGGTATTTGAAAACAACTTAGTGGGTTAATGTCTAGGTTCTTCTAGTTCATCCATGTTTGGGTTGTGTGGGATACACTGTGGCAGACACACTGAGTCAAGCTGACTGGGTTCACATTTAGTTCTAGGATGGGACCTTGGAAAAGGTGCTTAGCCCACTTGGCAGAGCCCTGGAGATGGGGTTGGTGGTGGGTAAGTCCATGCAGACTCGTGGTGACCCCATGTGTGCAGAGAACTGCTGCAGTATTTTCAAGGCTGTGACCTTTTGGAATCAGATTGTCTTCTGAGGTGCTTTGGGTTGGGTTCGAACCACTAACCTTTCTGTTAGTAGTGAAGCATGTAATCATGTATGCCACTTAGGGACCTTGGGGATAGGGTCCCTGTACACATTGCTATAGAATCGGTTTGACCCACAGTGACCCTACAGGGCAGAGTAGAGCTGCCCCAGGTTGCCAAGACTGTAAATCTTCACAGAAACAGTCCCAGCAGTCCCCTGTGGAGCAGCTGGTGGATTTGAACCATCAACCTTTCAATTAGCAGTCAAGCTCTCTCAACTGTGGTGCCACTAGGGCTCCCTGTCGGTGATGAGCAGAGATGTCGTAAAGCCAGGAACATAGTGCCCGGCTCTGACAGGTGTTTGTAATCAACGGCAGCTCTTACTAGTTATTAAAATGATTAAGCCCTGGGATGGGAGGGGGTTGCTTGCCAGGTGCCTCCTCATTTTTTGTGAGGAGGCTGCCAGTGTTCCCGAGTTCTGGCCCCTGTGCCTGTCACTGCTGCCACTCATCATGGAAGAGGAAGCTGAGCGCTCTGAAGCTTGGTGGGGCAGTCATTTGGAAACAATTGTCACATCTCTTTAGGGAAAAGTCCTCTCAGCTTGGACAGGTTTTTTCTGGACCCAGACAAAGCACATCAGACCAAGCCACTGACTTCCTGTGAGCAGCCTCGGTGAGGGGGGGTGAGGGGGCTTTCTGCCCCTAGAGGTCAGGTGGCATGTCTGAGGGGTATTTCCACAACAGGCAAGTGTCGAAGGGCATGAGGCCTGTCTGGGGCTATCCTGGAACCTGTAGGCCCCAAGGAGGGCAAGGAACAAGGGGCAGATTACCTAGTAAGGTTAGCACGGGCCTACTTGTGTTTACTTGCTAATCTTTTGTGCACAGTTTAACATGGCTTACACATCTTTGAAGGCCATGTGAAACTTCACTACAGATTAGTGAGCACAAGTAAGCCCATACTTAACTTGGTTACTGGGTTATCTGTCAATGGGATCACCAATCGCACCACCACAAGGCCCGCTGAACCCCTCATTAGGCCAAATTTCTGAACCTACTGAAAAAAGTCCCAAGATCTAGCCCTCAGTGGGCTCTTCGGCTCACATGGCAGTACTGGGCAGGAGTGGAGGAGGCTGCTGCCTTTGGGGGTGGGGAAAGACACCAAGATGAGCAGAACAGAGGAGACCATGATCTGAAAGAGCTCAGTGCCCCAGGCTAATGAGATAATCTCAGATAACACTAGAAAGGATGGAAAGGATGACAAAGACTGGAGAGAAGTTTAAGAGGAAAATGTTGTAGCTAAGTGCTGTTGACTCATTGCAACCCTGTATCGGGTTTCCTGAGAGCTGCTGGCGAGTTCAAACCCACCTTGGGGTGGGTGGAGGGCTTATCTTAAGGCCCACACCAGGATCCAGGTTGGGGAAATAAATGGATTTGAGAAAACTTCCTAGAGGATTTACATATGAAATAGGCCTCAAAGGATGCAGTGTATTATTTTCCCATAATGAAAATAACTTTATTTAAAGTTTCTGATTATAAAGATAATACATAGAAATTTCAAGCACTATAAACTGGAATGAAAAATGTAAAAGATAGCAAATTTTATCCCTAGAGGAAATGATAGTTAACAATTTAGTCAACATCCTTCCCATGTAATTTTATATAAATGTGAATATCATAACATGCAATTCTATAACCTGCTTTTTTCACTCAAAAACACAAAGCAGATTTCCTTGTCAATAAATATAGCCACATATTTCAGAAACTGTAATATCTGACTGTATGGTTGTACCATGTAACCCCTTCCTGATGGACATCTAGATTGATGCCAGTCTGTAACTGTAGGTAGGTTATGATGAGTATATCTGGATAGTCAACCTCATGGACGTGGTTTCTAGAAGCATCTATGGGGATCCTCAGAAAAATATCTGATATTGGTAAACACCCTGTCTCCTTAACATTTACATTCACAGTGTTGAATAATGCCTGTTAAAACGAAACAAAACAAAAAAAACCCACACACAAAAAACCCCTCAAACCCATCATCACTAGATCAATTCCAACTCAGTGTGACCCTGTGGGACAGAGTAGAACTGCCCCATGGGATTTCCAAGGCTGTAAACCTTTATGGAAGCAGACTGCCACATCTCTCTCCTGTGGAGTGGTGGCTAGTAAGTTTGAACCATCAACCTTTCAGTTAGCAGCTAAGGCACCAGGGTTCCTCCCAATGCCTGTTTCAGACAGGTGTTAATTCTAAGATTGAAGATGGGGGGAGGGGCCGGTACTAAGAATGAATTCGTGAATGTTGTTGGTACAAAGCCCAGCATTAACAAAAGTGTCTTAGGCTACAAAGGAGCGAAAAGGTTAAGAGACTATTTGGAATCAGTTTTCATGACGTGTTGGCCATTGTTTTGACCAGGAAATAAAAACAGGGGAGGCTAGTTGGGGTCCTCTCTTAGAGAGGACAGTGAATGCCAGCTGGCAGAGTCTGCAGGTGGAGACCAATCATTCAACAGTTATCTATTTAGCACATTTCTGCTAGCAGCCATGGATACACTTCAGAGAGCTTATAGTTTGATGGGGAGAGCCAACATAAAATCACACAACTGGTATCACAAGACATTTATTTGCAGATGATGTATGCACTATTCTCCAGGTCAGAAGACAGATCTGAGCTGTTCTCATCCATTTCTAACACTCAGCTCACATCTGACCCTGCCCAGACCTGGAGCAAAGAATTTTAGCCAGTATCTCTACAACCAAATATTCAGGGGCATGCCACCGGCAACAGAGGTATGTCCTCTACTCTCCTCTGGTCCAGGACATTCACTATTAACATCTCCTCCCTTCCCTTCCCTTCCCCTAGGCAAGCAAGGGCTGGTAGGGAAAATCTCATGACCTTGGGCTTGATGCCCCTCGAAATCCATGGCCTTGAACTTAATGGGGGCCCTAAGCCTGCTCAACCAAAGACATTCCCTCCATCACCATTCTCTAGCCCCTCAGTCCAGATATTGGTCATCTTACCCTTCTTAAAATTCGAGTTTCTGCAAAGGCATTCTAAATTTTCTGTAGAGTTCCCAGAAATGTGTGACACTTCTACTACTGAATTTACATCATCATCAAATACTTCAATCTAAGTGTTTGAATACTGGGGTTCCTCCAGTTCACCTTCAGCTGTAAATCTTCATCTTTAAAGCTTTGGAGCTCAGAGGTTGTTGGGGAAATAACACAAGGGGAAGTGTGGACCTATGTCCACACCTCTTCTCTAATGCACTAGACACTAAATACAGAGATCAGATATCCCTGACAGCATTTTAATCATCAAGCTTGCTGCTAACTTTTCTGCCTTCTTTCTACTTAGCAGCCACACAATGAGGCTTCTTCTGATAACAGTAATTCCCTTCTCCGGGGCTCTGGACTGCATTTTCTCCCACATCAGACGCTAATGGTTACTCGCTTCCTCATCTCTGTATTAACATGTCCACGTTGGCCCAATCTTGAAATAAAACAGAACCCCCTTTCACTTGATCTCCCCTACCCTCTAACCACTGCCTTCCCTTTACATTCAGAGGAGCCTCTGAAACAGTGTGGTTACCCCTACTGCTTCCTCTGCATATACTCCCAAACGATTTGCTTCTTATGTGTTACCCGTGCTGTGAAGGGTCTCCATCTATGGTAACATTCCAGTCAGATTTCTGGAGTCACCCTAGCTACTCCCCAGTGGTCCCACTCTACCTCCCAAACCTCTCTTTTCAGCCCTGGCCTCATTACTACTGCCCTCCTCAGCTCTCTGGGTGGCTAATGAGCCAGACTGTTCTCCCTGTCTCCAGTCTCACACTTTATTTCTAAATCATAAATGTGACCATGCTATTTTTTTGGTTTATGTCCCTTCCCACACTCAAAGGATAACATTTAAAATACTTCATGAAAAGCAACACCCTCCCCTGCCTTCCAAAAAGTGTCACAAGTTGTATAAGACACTGCTCATCACTCTACATGAACCTGATTCCGGCCAGCTGAGCCGCTTCCTTTTGCCCTGATGTACCCGCCTCATACTGTTAGGCAGACAGGAACAAAACACGTTTCCTTTAACAACTCACTTCATGCATCACAGTCACCACACATTTCTCCCTCCTGAATCCCCAGGGGGAATGATTCCTTCTTGTGTGGCTATTACTTATTTCCTGTACAAGCTTATGGCTCAGTACCCCTTGTCCCCTGCAGGTGTTCTTTGCACATCTGTAAGCTCGGCACAGAAATTCACAGGCCCTGAAGACAACTGGGCTTGCCATCACTGGGATGCAGAAGGCTAGAGAGGAAGTTCTGAAACCCAAGGAGTTATCCATCCCATGGGAATAAAAACAGACTTATTGTAAGACATTCATTAGATGGAAAATAAAGGTGAAGTTTAAAACATTAGGTCTCTCTGGAGAAGTTACAAATAAAAGAAAGGGGGAAAACCAGAATACACCCTATGGGGCTAGACTGGAAGTATCAGTGTGAATTCGTTCTTTAAAATATCCATCTCTTTGTTATCTATCTCCATTTCTTAGTAGAGAAAACTCAATGTAAAACATGACACTGTACCAGGATAAACTATAAAGGGCAGTACTGGGACAACTGGCAACATTTAAATACAGACCATGGGTTGGTTAACAGTATTACAGCAATGTTAGTATTTTTTACTTTGCTAGCATGTTCTTTTTTTTTGAGAAATGACAGAAAAGCTTTACTGAACTGCAAAAGACTTAGGGGGCTCTTGATTTACTCTATCTAGAGGTATAGTTTGTGAAGTTAGTTAACTGTACTTTATACGATGCTGTAGGAGCAGCACTGGCCTGTGAACCACAATGTTGGCAGTTCAAACCCACCAATTGCTCCCTGGAAACCCTATAGAAGGTCACTATGAGTCAGGATCGACTCTCTGGCACTTAACAACCATAGTGATGACAGACGAATCAGTCTTGGAAGAAGTACAGCGATACTGCTCCTTAGAAACAAGCATGGCATGTTCTTGTACTTTGGAGACGTTATCAAGAGGGACCAGTCCCTGGAAAAGGACATCATGTTTGGTAAAGTGGAGGGTCCATGAAAAGGATGAAGGCCCCCGCAATAAGTTGGATTGACAGAGTGGCAGCAGCAATGTGCACAAACATACCAATTGTTAGGATGGTGCAGGACAGGACTAAGCAGTGTTTCTGTTGTGAATAGGGTCACTTGAGTCGAAACCAACAACAACATAGTGAGAACGTTTAAGAATATCCTTGTCTTTAAGAAAATGCATATTGAGGGTTGGGGATAAAGGGGCACAATATCTGCAAGTTACTCTCAAATTACTTTGAAAATATAACATGCAAATAAAGAGAAAGCAAACAGGGTAAAGGATAAACAATTGGTAAATCTAGGTAAAGGATGTATGTAAGTTCTGAGTAATATTCTTGCAACTTTTCTATATTTGAAATTGTATTAAAATTACAAAATTTACAGATTTACAAAAATATGCAGAATTCAACAGGGATGATTTAGAATTATGGTACAAGTCACTGCATGGAATCTTAAGTTTTTATAGCCTTAAAAATAAAGCTTGTGAGAATAAGGATTATAACACATACAATATAGACGATGAAAGTAGGGTACAAACTATTTTGTATGTAACATGACAACTATGCAAAAGCAAGCATATAAAAGAAATTAGAAGGATTCGATCAAAGGTGACGAGATACTGGGGAGGCATAGAAGACACTTGAGAGACTTTTTCCAAAAAACTCAACCTGTTGAATAAAATACTTGAGCATTAGCACATCCCTGGTGTCAGGATAGTGTTGTGGATGTAAAGACCCTTTTCTGCATTCTCCTGCCTCTGGGCTGTCTCTCCCTAAATCTTAATCACCTGCCAAAGATAAGTGACGGAATACGTTCTGGAGCAACCTGGAACAGGGCACTTCTGAGTGGGTGTAGAGTCTGATGGGAGGACTGGGCGTGGCATGATTCTCATGGAATGCAGTCACCAAGACTGCCTGATGACCCAGAGTCCACTCTCACCAGTGCAGCTCAAGTAGTCGTGGACCACAGCAGAGGGGAAGCCCAGTAATGACTGACCTGAAACGCAAACTTCCCCTGCCCAGATCAGCTAAGAGTGCTAAGCTTGCTAATACGCTCCCATTTGAGCACAGACAGTAATGCTTCTCTGAACTGTAAAAGGTGTAGGGGCTGCTGGATGACACCATCTGGAAGCATAGTGCCTGGCTGGCTCTTGTTGTCTGTAGGGATAACACATTAAGTTCTCATCAGCCCTTTACAACTCAATATGAATAAGCATACTGAGGACATGCTTATTGAGGTCCAGAACACAAAACTTTGCTAACAGAAGGTAAGACTCAGACAGTCCCGGGCAGCTTAGGGAGTCAAGGTAGGCCTAGAAGAGGGTCTGCTTCCTTTGCAGAATAGGTTTTGCCCATCTTATTATAAGAGACATTATTATGACTCCTTCCCTAAAAAAAGCTGGGATAACAACTATAAAAAGAAACCCTCAGAACAGACAGTTGAGGTAGGCAGAGAAAAAGAAACCCCAGTTCCACAAGGAGGCAGCAGCAAAAACTTGACAGCTCCTTTGGAGAGAAACTTAACTATTCCTGGGCAACTTCTTGGCTAAGAGTATTCCAGACCTGCTTCCCACAAATGCTCCCCAGCCTAAAGCAAAAAGCACCACCATTCTGAGTCATGTGACCTGATTTGAAAACATTTTATTACATAATCTTCTCATGGCACCATCAGGAGTAACAAAAAACGTTATTCCCAGTTTCTAAACCACATCCTGAAAAATATACATTTGTATTTATATATTTATACCAATACTCCACTCCGATTCCGTAATTCCACCACCTATTGTAGGTCTTTGCTTAAAGCAGGAAACTATTCTCTTAGGTAAGAAAATATATATAGAAGCTAAATAAAATACAGTTAGTAGGTGGGGATAGCTTGGTTGGAAAGGCAGGGAGGAAAGGTTTAAATCCAGGCTAGGAAGGATGCATCACTGGGTCCATCAGGAGTGGAGAAGGACTGTGTATAAAAAGGCAGCGTCAGGCAGGTGGGCTCTGGTGTCCTGGATCCATTAAGAGATGGCCTTTGCCTCAGGGAGGAAGGCTTCCCAGTACTTTGCCAGCTGCAAAGAGGTGGGAATAGTAAGCAAGTGCCTCCATCTAGTGGCAGAACCTGAGCTTTGGTAGTTCCCAAGTGCCTCAGTCACCCAAAGAAGCTGAAGCAGAGCTCAGGAAACTACTCAACTGAGAATGGGTCCTGGGGCAGATTGGCCAGCCAGCTACACTGCCCTCAGCCCTTCCCAGAATGACAGAAGCATCATTCCTGAGCCCCAAGTGCAAGGGGAATCTCTAAAGACAGCCTGGGTTCTGCCCCACAAGGACCCCTGTGGCGACCAGAGCTTTGTCCAGTTCAATTAGCTTCTCACAATGTGGACAACTGTTCCACATACTGATTGGAGTTGTGACCTTAAGGTTAGATTGTACCACAGTGTGGTCATTTAAAGGATAAGGGGTTACAGAGAAGAGAGAGAAAAGGTTTGCCCTCAAAAGCTAGTTGAAGGATTTGGACAGCAGAGCTGGGTCTTCAAAGGTCCTCTTGGATGGTCCATCATAGAACAACAGGGCCTATTTTAAATTACTGACACTAGCAGGGCCTAGCCCCTCAGAAGCAGAACTAGTGCACCCCATCACCAAAGCCCCAAGTAGGCAGCTGGCCTCTGGAGCAGGTAGCAGACAAAGGTCATACATATGTACATACCTGCTGCTGTGAATACAGAAGTGTCTCCAGGTACTTGATCACGTGGTTTTTGAAGTCCTTGGATTTCTCTTTCTATAGGAAATAGGATTCTACATTGACCTACTGTTTAATGCCTGGTGTGGTGCAGTGGGTTCATGGCTGGACTACAAAGTTGGTTGAACTGCAAGGTTGGTGGTTCAAGCTCTCCAGCTGCTCCTTGGAAAGCCTATACAGGGTTGCTATTGGTCAGAATTGACTCGACAGCATTTAACAACAAGGCCAAGCACACAGGATCCAAAAGGAGAACTAGCAGTTGGAATGGCCTCAATTTCCAGCCTCTGCCAAGGCGAGGGGGTTGGGGGAAGTGCAGCGCATGTGAGAAAGGATAAAGGACTGGTGGGTAAATGGCAGCTGCAAGCTTTGTTTTCTAACTGCTCTGTCTAGCAACAAGTGCAGCAGTCACTGCCTTAGGCATGCACACACGCAGAGGGAAGGTCTCCTCTGTTCACAAAGACAGCCAAGTGACTGGCACCTCTACCTGTCGCTCTACTCAATATAACTGGATAAAATTAACAATATTATTAAAACAGTGAATGCACACTGAGAAATAGGATCTTCTATCTCACCTCAAATCGTATCACTTCTTTCCGAACCACTGTTGAAATCCTTTCAAAGTCTCTTTCATACTGAGCTACCCGAGACTCCCACTGGGAAGAAAGAGGAAAGAAAAGATCACTTAATATTATGGAATCGCCATTAAGCCTTTGTATTTGCATATCAACTGTACACATGAGAGACCAAGTGATCATTATGCCCATCTGTCCCTGTGGGTAAGATCAGGTATCATAAGAGGATTCAGCACATAAATCAGAATCCAACAAAAGGTCACTTTAGGGGCTGGGGCAGAAAGAGGCCCCAGGAAACTTAATTTAGTTCTTACCAGGGGGGCATATCTGAATTAGGTAGGGAGCTTTTCAAAACGACAAAGCCAGGACTCCAGCTCCAGAGGTTCTGATTTGGCAAGTCGGGAGGTGGGGGTGGGGGAGTGAGGAGGGCCAGGCCTCAAAGCTGGCCTGGAGTCATTCTCAGAGGCCTTGTGGGTAGCCACTGCCCTGTAGGCCAGTAAGCCCTTTACCAGCTTTGGGCTTCTGAGCATCTGGGTGGGAAGGAAAGCTGGCAGAATACCCATGCTGGACTGTCTTGGGGGACTCACCTCTGTAATCTCATCCTTGGCCAGCTGCAGCTTGTCAGGCTTGTTGGCCCACAGCAGCCGGGCTTCAGCCTCCCGCTTCTTCTGCAGTATGGCTTGAGCATCCTGCCAACGTTGCCATGTCTTCATGCGCTGGTCAAAAGCAGCCTGTGGAGAGGTGAAGGTAGGGAGCACAAACCAGCCGTTCAGCACCTCCGCTGGCTCTGCCCCAAAGGAGGCTCTCCCAACTGCTGTGCCAAGGAAGGACTGAGCAAGGGCAGGTTCTGCAGCCACATGTTACTGCCCAGCTGGGAGGTTTAATGTCTAAAAGCACAAGCTTGGGTAAGACTCCTCTCCAAGCCTCCAGTGGGCCAGTGCCATGCTGCTTCATGCTGTTCCCAGAGCTGGGTGGCTGGGAGCACAGGAGGTGGCCTGATGCTAGTGCCTCAAACTATGGCTTCTGAACTGCCTCCCTCGGCTCAGTCAGTCCATGAGTCTACACTTTTCCTGAGTATCTGCCATGCATAGGAGCTAAGAACAGAATGGGGAATGAAATATACATGGTCCTTATAATTTAACAGAAGAGGTCAACATTATATCAACAGTTACTAATACATAATCACAGGTGTGCAGTACTGAGCAAACAGGACTTCGCCTAGGAAATACCTAGGAAAGCCAACTGAGAAAACCATCCAAATAGTATACAGGGTTAGCTTAACAGATCTGTAGATAAACTCTTAAAATACTATAGAAACACTTTACTTTCATCCCAACCATAGCCTCAATTGCCCTAGACTACAACAAGACCCCAAGAAGCATCCCAAAGTCTACTTGCTGGGTTTCCCTGTTTCCAGCCCCTTGATCACAATCAACATTTCCAGGGAGGGCAGTTGTTGGACTACGGACCCCTAACCCCATTTTCTTTGATCCATGCTACCTCCTGAAGCACACAAAGCTGTGTGCCTGGGGCTAACTCCCAGCTCTGCTCCATCTGTTCCCCTTCCCTGCAAAAGTTCTCTGTACACTTTCTAGGTTTTCTTAGTGCAGGCCCTTGTCAAAACTTGAACCTTAGGGAGTGCAATGCCACTAAACTCAAGTTCCCCGGATTGCAGCAATTTTTTTACACCTCCATGTGAAAAGATTAGGTAAGGGTGACCTCATTTCCAACTAAGACTGAACCCTAACCAACTGGGCCAACAGTGGTCCAGCTCCAGGGTCAATGGAGAGCAGAAAAGATCTACGCATCTCTCCAATCCCACCACCAGCTCAAGTCATGAGGGCAGGTGGCAGGTCTCTGAGAAAAGGCCAGCTTGCAGCTCTATGCTGGCCTCCCCCTCAGCCCCATACAGATAGGCTCACCCTAACTCTGGGGGATCTTATCCAAACAGTGCTCCTCTCTGAAAGTTTCCCTTAGCAGTGCCCCTCCAGTCAAAGCAGTCTAACCAGTTCTAAGAATTTCACTGTTGGTATTTTTCAAGCTTCTTATCACTCTGGAGTTAGCAGCAAATCAAACAGCAATGGGAAAGAACTACGCGCAATCTCACAGACTACAGTAAGTAGCTTCCCCGTGGAGGAAACGAGAGCCCTGGGAGCAGCTAAGCTCCCAACACAATGCAGGAGCTCCCTGAAGGGGATATACTGCTAGGTAGGTAGGGGATAGTCCACACATCTTGGTACCAAGCCAAATCAGATGCAGACCCAGACCCTTATAGGGCAGGTGCCAGGTTCCTTCGTGGCTCTTTTCTGTCTTAGGAAGGCCATGCGAGAGCTAATACCACTACCCAGTCAAGCGTTCTTGGCTGCCCTGAGAGGTCATGGGAAACCAGACCACCCTGATTACAAGGTAAAAAGGTGAGGTGCTTGACCTGAAGGGGCAGGCTGCAATTCTGTTACCAATGTGGTCAGCACAGCACATGAAGGGCTCTGGTGACAAAGCTCTCTCAGCCCCCTGGCCACGCTCCTCCATGCAATGCCAAGCCCGTTCCGTGTAGTTACCTGACTGCCCACATTGGAGAGACAAGTGGAAGCCAGCAAGAGCTCTTACCAGGGCAAAGCCGCCGCTTACTGTTAAGGAGGCAAAGACCAAAGGACTGAGGAAGTCACTGCTCCCGGGACCAAATCAGCAGCTCTGTAATAAGCCTTGCTTGAAGAAAGGAGCATAGAGTACAACATCCAGCTTCAACAATAAAGGGAATCTACTTGGACATTCAGAGTGGTCTTTCCTCCCATCACATCTATGAAATTGGCTGTGGGACTCAAAATGACGCAGTAACAACTAGCTAAAGTTAAATGTATTGCTGGTTTACTCCTTTTAAGAGCACAAGACATTATACCTGTTTACAAGCTGTAATAAGATGAAACTTTCTTGTTTGGGGGAGAACAAATGAAAGATAAATCAAGGGGAGGAGGAAGGGGCAAGGAAACAGAAGCTTACACGGACTATGGCCAGCAGGCGAATGTAGTCACTCAGCAGCTCAGCGAGGAGGAAGAAGTCATTGTTGGCCTGTTCCTGGTGGAGCTGCTCAATTTTCTCTTCCACCTCAGCCAGCTGGGAGAGTGCCCGTGACAATGCTGTGTTGTCCTCAGAACTTCCAAGCATGGCTAGACTCTTTGCAAACTGGGCAGTGTTCAGCGCTAGCTCTGGAAGGAAAGACAGCAGAGGCTCCTCTGATCTCACAAGGAAAAGGACAAGTCAGCTGGCACTGCATGTCACATCTAGAAATGCTCCCTTTAGCAATGCCAGGTTCTGCAACCAGTCCCTTTTACCACAGTCAAATGTATTCAGAAGGGAAATGCAGCCTGCTCATAGGGAGCAACATTGAGAGGCATGTGTCTTTTAAGTTTCACTAAGGTAGGCCTACCTGGAAGAAACTTCTCCAGCATTCCTTAACCCAGGGCAAAAGGAATGATTCTTATTTTTACGATTAAGCCCATGATCTGTTTGAGAGAGCAAATGTGTACACTGCATAGTCTTGCATGTCCTAGAGAAGGGCTTGGCAAACTTTTTCTGTAAAGGACTAGACAGTAAATATTTAGCTTTTGTGGGCCACATTTCCACCCACATAACCCATACATTGGCCTCATGCTACTGATTTTCTGCCAGTTTAGAGTTCTGATTATTAGCATATTTAAGGCAGAAAAGGAAAGCATTTAAACATGGCAAACTTCATTAGCTTTTAAGCAAATTATCACTAAGGACAGGTGAAAAGGGTTAAGAGATACAAGGTTCCCGACATTTACATAGTGCTGGATTGACCAAGTAGCTAAGGCATAGGTGATGTCTTTTTGAAATGTAAGCCACCAACTCAAAACATATTAACACGTACCAACTACCCATGTACCAGGTCATGCTGTGTCTGGATGGCTTCTCTGAACCCTTTCCAGCTATAAGAGTGTGATGCCCACACTAGAAGAAGTTGTTTCCTGCCAGGAAATGCAGGGCATATCTTTTTGATCAGAACACCAAGGACCAGGTGGGCTGAGAATTTCAACTTGAATGATTAAGACTGGGGAACAGTATGCTCTTCTGTCTCCAGTTCACTGGAGACATGCAACAATATCCCCCGCTCCAAGTATTTCAGAGGCTGTTACCTTTCCTATGGTTGACTAGAGTCTCTACAACAGCATGCAGTTTCCGTAAGCGCTGCTCCTCACATTCTACCTCCTGGAGCTTCTCCTCAAACCACTGAAACACACAAGCCCAGAGCTTTAGTGGACATTACTCCCATGGATTCAGAGCTCAGTTTTTACCTCACACAAAAAAAGAGTAAATTATTTTTTTTAAAAAGTCTCTACTCTCAGAACTCCTGAGGGTTTCTGACCCATAAGCCTGAGGGTGTAGGAAGTTCTAAGAGGCAGGAAGTTACTCACAATGTCTGATTCATTCATCTTGATAGTCATTTTGCTGACTGCGTCTGTGGCTCTGTTGAACATCTTGAGGAGACCAGCACCACTCAACGTCTGGGTGCCCACAGCACGGGGCAGCTGTAAGACCAAGAAGGCAGGATGGCAAGTTATCTGCTGCCCCTATTTTAGGTTTAGAAGAGTTAGTATCCATCAGATGGCACACCCACAACTTGCCAAAGAAATTATTTGAACTGAAGATTGCTTTCAAAGAAATTAAAAAAAAAAAAAAAGCTAAGAATCAGCACATTTTTTCAGTTAATATTGTTCACAAAGAAAGTTTAGATTGTTAAGTAGCTAATTGACCTTATGTTGAGATTTTCTGCCCACTTAGGCATGAGCTGCTAAAATACCAAACTTTTGTTAAAAACCAAAAGGGATGCTGAAGAGTCTATGTAGCAATCATGGTAAAAACTGGACTTAAGTGCTCTGGACTCGAGGGCAGTGGTTCTCAACTGGGGACCATTTTACCTGCCAGGGGACATTTGATAATACAAACTCACCAGCTGCTCTTCAGGGTCGCTGAGTCGGAACCAATTCAACAGCACTTAACAACAACAGACATTTTTGGTTGTTACAGCTGGGGAGGAGATACCACTAGAATCTAGTAGGTAAAGATGTTAAACATCTACAATGCATATGAGAAAACCCCACAACCACAACAAAAATGCTATCTGGCCCAAAATGTTTGTATACAAAATGACACTGTATACAAACATTGCTCTGAGGCTATGAGGCAGACGTGAAGGGGTACAAAAGAAGAATGGATTTAGAGATGCCCAGAGGATGAATGAAAAGATTTAAAGCTGACAAAGCATTTTTAATTTATTAATTTTCATTTTGGATGGGAAAAAAAACCTCATATACTTATGCTATTTTATTTATTAAAGAAATCTATGTTGTTATTGTTAGGTGCCATCAAATCCATTCTGATCCACAGTACCCTGGGTACATCAGAATGAAGCAATGCTTGGTCCTGAGTCTTCCTCACCATTGTTTCTATGTTTCAGCCCTTTGTTGCAGCCACTGTGTCAATATATGTACTATGTACAAATTAAAGGAAAATAGAACACTGACAAAATGATAGTCCTGCTCTGTCACTTATTTCCTTTGAATTTTCTTTACTTTTAGATAAAACAGTTTTGTTTCTTTTGATCCTTAGTGATGTCTGTGTTTCTACATCTACAACTGCATCCATATGATTTCTTATTTTGCTTTTTATAAGTCTTTTAATATATGCTTCCAAGTACAATAATTTCTATATACTTTCTGGTTTTGGTGAGAATAAGATGTTATATTAATATATTTTACTTATATCCTCAATTGTTAGCAATTGGGTTGACTCCAATATTTCATGAACATGAATAGTCAATAACAGCCTGTGAAAAATTGTCCACGTTAACAAGCACTTTTGCTACATTCCACTGCTATGTTGTTGTTAGGTGTTTTGAGTTGGTTCCAACTCACAGCAACTCTACATGCAACAAAACGAAACACCACCTTTTCCTGTGTGATCTTCACAACTATTAGTTTGAGTCCATTATTGTTGCCATTTTATCAAGTGCACTTCATCGGTGGGCTTCCTCTTTTTCTTTGACCCTCCACTTTACCAAACAAATTTTCTCCAAAGAACGGCCTTCTTGACAAAATGTCTTAAGTATGAGACAAAGTCTTGCCATTGTTGCTTCTAAGGAACAATTCAGATGTAATTCTTCCAAAACAGAATTGTTCATTCTTCTGCCATCCACAGTACTTTCAATATTTCATACTGAAGACTATAGTCTTTGATCTTCACCAGTAAGTATTTCAAGTCCTCTTCACAAGCAAGATTATCTAATCTTCATATTGAAGATTGTTGATGAATCTTCCTCAAATCCTGATACCATGTTCTTCATATAATTCAGCTTCTTGGAGTAGTTGCTCAGCAAACAGATTGACTAAATATGGTGAGAGGATACAATCCTGGTGCACACCTTTCTGATTTTAACCCATTTAGTATCCCTTTGTTCTGTTAGAACTACTGCCTCTTAGTTTATGTACAGGTTCCTCAGGAGCAAAATTAAGTGTTCTAGAATTCCCATTCTTTGCAGTGTTACCTAGTTTGTTATGATCCACACAGTTGAATGCCTTTGCATAGTCAATAAAACACAAATAAACATCTTTCTGGTATTCTCTGCTTTCAGTCAAGATCCTTCTGATGTCAGTAATGATATCCCAAGAGGATGTGGACATCCTCTTCTGAATCTAGCTTTCTGGCAGTTCCGTAGATGTATTCCTACAACTGATTTTGAATTTTTAGCAAAATTTTACTTGTACGTGATATCAGTGATATTGTTAGATGATTCCACACCACCTTTCTTTGGAATGAGGTACAATTATGATCTCTTCCTATCGGTTGGCCAGGCAGCTGTCTTCTAGCCATAGTCTGTGGTAATTAGTTTTTAACCAATGTCCTTCACTCCGGGCACAAATATAGGTAACGTGAGTCAAGCAGTAATCTAACAAAGACATGCCAAGGACTTGCTAAATGGATCACTGTGTTGACTCCAGTAAGACAAAGCTAGGTCGCAATCTGACCTCTACAATATGTTTTTTTACTTCCTTTTTTGGCAAGGAGCTTCTTTCATTTCAAAGGCTGAAAAAATAGTTGTTACTCTTGGCAAAGCTCATGAACTAGAATATCATCTGGTAATAGGCTATAATCATATTACGTGCTCAAATATTTGTTGCGTGAACTAGTTTCATTTCACTAAGAGCAAAGAAATATTATGAAATTTAGTTTTAGTGTAATACCAACCTCTTCTTTTTCCAAAAACTCTCTGACATCAGGGTCCTGTAGCATGGTAGGATGATTCACAATCCTTTGAAGGTACCTGAAGGGGAAGCAGTTGTCATCTGGCTAGTCAATCTGGCTTCAGAAGGTTTTGAGTATCAGACAGTTCTGGTGGGGACACTATGTTTTTCATTACTTTAAAATGTCCTCAGGAGTGCAACAGTTAAAGGTAACCAAGGTAAATACTATTATACACATAATCCGGTATAGGAGCCCTGGTAGCATAGTGGATTATGAGTTGGGCTGTTAACTGCAAGGTCAGCAGTTTGAATCTACCAGTTGCTCCATGGAAGAAAGATGAGGCTTTCTGCTGCTGTAAAGATTTATAGGCGTGGAAACCCTTTATAGGGTCATGATGAGTCAGAACCGACTCCATGACACATCACCAACCAACCACCAACACACTCCTGAAATAACAGTGATCTGGGGTAGAGAATATGGATAGACCTGCAGGTTGAATGGGATGTGGGAGGGAGAGTGGGAGTATACTCATAAATATATATAAGCGTGAGAAGGGATTTTTGCACATGGCTGCAAACATAGCCATCAATGTGGTGAAACATATAGGGGCAAAGCTAGGAAAACTTCTTAAGCCATTACCAAACACCATAAGCAAATGAATTGTGGACCTGGGGGCTCAAGACCATAGTTTCCAAGGACACTAAGAGTCAACTGGCATAACTTAGCCCACATAGACAGTGTTCTTTATCCTATGTTGATGAATAGCCATAGGATCTTAAAAGCTCACGAATGTCCATCTAAGATACAATTACTAGTCTCTCCCTGTCCAGAGGAAAGAAGAGTGATGAAAATTGAACTTGCTTGGAAACCATTAATCCAGTGGACTAATGGAGTACAAGAACATCAGTCTCCAGGATCTTGACACCTGAAGAACAGATTGTGCATAGCTACCATTATGGATAGAGTGGGAGAATATATGGAACAAAACTTGAAATCAAAAAAGGTCATGCTTACTGGTCAGATAGATTGGTAGAAGTGAGATTACAACTCTTGGTCACTCTTTAGCTCTGGAACTTTACTCACCCAGGTGGTTCAATGCTCAGCTAAGCAACAGATAGGTACATGTGGGGGGACATTCAGAGAAGGGGCAACAACACTAGTGAGGAACACAAACCATAAACTGGTCAATTATCTAGAGGAAACAATCTAGAGGTCCACCAATTTGAGATAAACAGGGCAGCATCTACCCAAGGACACAATTCAGAAAGTTTGGGAAAGAAAGGAATGGAAATAAAAACCACAGGAGGAAGTGGGATAAGTGAGGTTACATTAAGGGGATTGTAATCACTGAGATGGAAAAAGTGTAGGATTTGTTGAATGTAAAATTGATGATCTGCTCTGTAAAACTTTACTCGATTCACAATAAATAAAAAGATAAGGTACTTAATTAAGAAAGACTCTGGAGCCACATTCAGGTTCATGTTCTCCACATTTCCCAAAGGGGATAGAAAAATAACGGATCAGAGGGAGACCAGAGAGTAATTCATATCTGATTGTCTAAGAAGGAGAATGTAAGTGTCTGCTCACTGAAGATAAAGGAAAAACAGACAGATGATCTGTTCCTAAGGTGGGAAGGTTAAGTGACTTAGAAAAGAGGTAGGAGAGCTGCATCTCCAGTAACTTGAGTGTCTTAAAATGAAGTCTCAGCTCCTCATCTGCTCTTACGTCATTCAGAGAAATGGCTACAGTTCAGGACACTTAACCTTTCTAGAGCAGCCCTTCGTTTTTCAAGAAATTCTGCAGAAGAAGAATCTTCTTTCCCAACTTTCACTTTTGTCATTCCTGGAATGAAATGGAAAAAAAAAGTAAAAATAACCATGAAAATGTTATTAAAAACAATAAGGGCAATACTATAAAACACAATCTACCCTATTAAAAAATGGGTAAAGGACTTAAGTGGGCATTTCATCAAAGATATACAAATGGCTAACAAACACATGAAAAAGTGCTCAACTGCTCAACATTAGTTGTTACTGTTGTGTGCTGTCAAGTTGGTTTTGACTCACTCACAGTGACCCTGTTTATGGTTTCTGATGAATGGCTGATGGGTTTGAACCACTGACCCTGCGGTTAGCAGACCAGTGCTAATCCTATAGCGCTATACCAGGACCCTCATTAGCAATGGTTTTTGTTGTTGTTTAGTGTCATCGAGTCGGTTCCAATTCATAGCAACCTATATAGGATTTCTGAGGAGTGGCTGGTGAATCTGAACTACCAATTTTTCAGTTCAAATTGGCCTTGCAGTCCAGTGCTTTATTCCATAGCACCACACCAGGACTCAATTAGCATTTGGTGGTGGTTGGTGGTTATGTGCTGTGGAGTCGGTTCCCACATCCCGTTCAACCTGCAGGTCTATCCATGTTCTCATAGCGAACCCTGTACAGGGTTTCCGAGGCTGTAAATCTTTACAGGAGCAGAAAGCCTCAACTTTCTCCTGTGGAACAGCTGGTAGTTTGGAACTGCTGACTTTAAGGTTCACAGCCCGATTTGTAACCACTATGCTACCAGAGAAGTGCAAATCAAAACTACAATTAGATACTAATTTCATCATTACTAGGTGTTGCTCTGTGGGTTAATGCACTCGACTGCAAAGTTAATTTGAACTGCAAGGTCTGCCAGTTCAAGTGCACCAGTCGTTCCTCAGAAACCCTAAAGAGGGTCGTTATGAGTCAGAACTGAGTGGATGGCACTTAACAATAATTACAAAGAATGACTATGATTAAAAAGAAAAAAACGTAATGGTAAGGATGTAAACAAATTGAAACTCTTTCTCATCCATTGTTGGTAAACAAAATGGTACAGTTGCTGTGGAAAACAATTTGATGATTCCTCAAAATGTTAAGCAGTTTTATATAACAGAACTATTATATGAATAATTCTACTCCTATGTATATACACAAGAGACTTGAAAGCAAGAATGCAAGCAAAACTTGTATACCAATGTTCATTGCAGCACAATAGCCAAAAGATGGAAACAATCTACAGGTCCACCAACAGATGAATGCATAAAGAAACTGTGGTACATACATACAGTGGAAATAAAAGCATGAAGAGAAATAAAGTCCTGATAGATGCTACAACATGAAAATTCTATGCTGACTGAAAGATGAAAGCAGCCACAAAAAGACAAATACTGTATAACTCCACTTATTTGAAATATCTACACAAGGCAAATAAAAAAAGTTTATTAGTGGTTACCAGACACACAAGGCATTGAGAAAAAGGGAGTTACTGCTTCAGTGATGCTGCGGTTTTGTTAATGGGGATGGAATAATTTGGACTGATAGCAGTGATAATTGTACCACAAGATGACCATAATCTATTTCACTGAATTGTACATGTAAACAAATGTTGAATTGGCAAATGCTTTGTTACACACACACACACACACACACACACACATTTGCTACAATTAAAAACAAAACAAAATCAACAAATCAGATCGTAAGGTCCCTTCTGTCATAAGTGAGCAGGAACATATAACTGAAGGTGATGGAAAGGTCTCCCACCCACCCATACAATTTAGTACACTTCAACCTGGAGGGAACAGCAGTTATTTAAGACTCCTGGATATAAACTAAAAACAAACAAAAGACTCTGGGGCTGAAACCAGAGCTCCCTATTGCATCTGTGGAAAGAGAACATGTCAAACATACTATTTCTCTAGATGTCAAGTAATTTATAGGAAAACACTAGATATATTTCTTTTTCTTTGTCCTAACCACAAGAATTTTGCACTGTTAATAACCTTACCTATTAGACTCTTCTCTGGCGGAGGAGGGACAATGAAGCCATTATGAGAATGTTTCTCCGAAAGCTTCTCATAAAGACCCAGAAAATCACTAAATCTTCTTTTCACAGAAAACTGTTTACTTCTGAACATTGGTAAGCTCGTCTGGGAACAACAACAAAAAAAAACAAAACACAAAACACAAGGCAAATTCAGTCCATATAGGGGATGAATGAGTATCTTGAAAACCATCAGGTTGATATCAAAGGAGTACTTCTCCCAGGTCTCTGCCCTTTAGCTGCTTGTCAAATCACTTTCTCCAAGGCCAAGCTTCTCCAACTTTTTTGAGCTAGTTTCTTTTGATAATCTGGGGAAGCCTATGAAGCCCTTCTCAAAATGATTTTAAATGCATAAAATAAAAATAGATAGGATTTCAAAGATAACCTATTAAATTCAAATACAGTTTTACCTGAACTCTTGCACTAAGAAAAGATGTCGAATTCCACCTTGATACAAGAATTCTTTGGTCACTTATAACTCATTCATCCAGTACTGACCCATTATTAGCAGCTGAAATCAGACCAGGCAAACCAAAGCAAAGACAGTCTAAATAGTGCTTCTAAGGGGAAATCACATGAAATGTCTAATCAACCTCTAAAGTGTCAGTGGAGCTAGAATCAAAGGAAGCAGGCCAATAAGTAGTAGAGAGATAATACCAAGGACACTTCTAGTAAAAAGACTAGGGCTATATCATAATGAGACATCATTGTATATTCATCAGATAGGCATAGCTGAAGAAAGTTGGCCTTACCAAATTTTGGCACGGAAGTGAATCAATAGAAACTTATATGCCAATGAACATATAAATTGGTGCAAATACTTTAGAAAATAGTTTGCATTCCTTATGAATTCCAACATTTGTACTATCTATGACCCAAAGAAACTACTCTTGGTTGTTATATACCCTTGAGAAACTTTTCCATGAGTGTATTAGGAGACATGAGCACAAATGTTCTTAGCTAATAATTACAAAAACTGGAAAGAAGCCAAATGTTCAAAGAAGGAAATGCATAAATACATTTGGTATATTCATACAACCACAAATGCTCACAACATGGATGGGTCTGAGAAAACAATGCCAAGTGAAGAAAATGATCTATCTATCTATACATACACATGT